>NW_010327567.1:0-3247 GCF_000700745.2 Antrostomus carolinensis | reverse complement strand
CCTGCGGCTGAGGCTGGTGATGTTTCCAGAGCAGAACAGCCCTGTGCTTGGCTGGGGGATGCCAGCTGTCCTCCTTCTCCTCCCCTGGTTTTCTCACTTCTCAGAAAGGACTGAGGCTGCTGTCTCCTCTGCAGTCTGGCCATGGACAGTGCCATGCAAGGCCAGTGTTCGCAGCCTCGTGGCCCGGCTCTTGTGCTGGGTAAGAGGAAAATGCATTTCCAAAGCTGAAATGCTGAGAAAACGCCGGGCTGGGTGGGACGGGCAGAGAGAGCACCATGGAAGCAGCTGCCCTGCAGGACAGATGGACGTTGTGAAATCATTAGACAGGCAAGTGAACCATGATCAAACAGAGCAGAATTACCTGCAAATGCAAAAAATCAAAGCGTGTCGAGGAAAGTGGGAACACCGAAGGGATAAAGAGCTCAGCCTTAGCCTCCTTTTGGGTTAAGAGCGTCAGGGTAATAATAACTTGCCGAGGCTTTGATTTCTGGTGAATGCCTACAACGTGAGCAATTTATTCACTGCTGGCGGAAGATTTTGTTGGGGGTGAGGAGACCAGGAGGAGCAGCCCACGCTCCTTGGCTCTCTCCAGATAAGGAACCGTTTGATGTTGCGGCACCTCTGCTGTGGGAGGGGGGAGAGCTGATGGGCTGCTCTGCACGGGCACTTCAGTCCAGCCGGCAGCATGCAAGGTCCTTTATTACTGTTTCTTCTTATTATTATATTTGTTGTTATTATTATTATTACTATTATTTGTTATTACACATACCTGCCAAGATATACAGGCATTTTTTCTGCTTTCCTAAATGCCAACACCTATTTTGTTAGTAGTGAATCTGTGAGCACATATCTGGGCAAGCCACAGCCTACCCTGCCTGTGTACTGATGTGAGGATGTTCACAGGGGGCTCCTCAGCATGAGCTGGACCAGACATGCCGGGGGGTGTGTGTACACATCCATAAGACAGACTGTCATTTCTTAATCTTCTTGCTTTTTCCTCCACACTGCCATACTCAGATCAGGCAAAATGCAGTTCCAGTACGTGGAGAAATGAGTTTCTCCGCACCCTTTTGGATGCCCAAGCCGTTGTGTGTCACAGGGCTGTGGGCTAGGTGTGTTTGTGTCAAGTTTACATCTGTGGAAAGTTAGAGATAAAAGACTTAAAACTGGTGATGTTTTCAGGTGCAGAAAAACTAAGACCATTTGGCATCCTCTGCCCAGGACTCCTGCCCTGGAGCTTCAAAGACACTTTGGGAATCAGGTGCCCAATATTTTTCACAGGGAGAGTCAATGTACATTTACATCCACACCTCAGACCACACAGACAGTGGCAACTGGGGTCAGGTCCCCTTAAAAGCCAGGCAAGATATTGCAGTGACTTAGCTGACATGGGTTTGAGCCTCAGGCCAGAAGAGATGTGTAAGTGGAGGGATCCATGATACAGCCTCCATAAAGCAAGGTCAGAGCCAACGCTGCTGCGGAAAGCAGGCAGCCAGGGTGCAGGCGGGAGCACCATTGGCGAAGCTCTTGCAGATCCTGATTTACATTTACTGCTTTCTTTCCTGGCAGAAAGGTGCACGGAGGAGGTGAGTGATGTCTGGCTTCAGTTGATTCACAAGGTAGAAGCAAGCATCCAAGGTCTCCACAGTGCCTGAGGTCTGTGTGCCAGCGCAGTACCCTGCTAGCTTGGCCATCAGCCCTCCCTGGGCCCTTTCCAGGTGCAGGCACGGCGTGTGGCACCATCTCCGAAACACACCATGCATGGCAGCAGGAGCACTGCGAGACCGCAGGAAGGTCTAAGTGGCTGATGAGGCTGTTGTTAACGCTCTTTCAGTCATCTTAATGTGCAAGTCCTTATGAGAAGACTCTGGCTTAATCTCAGCTCGACTGGAAAAATGCCGATGACTGGAAATGTCATCAGCTGTCTGTGGGCCAGGCTGGCCCTCAGCTGATAAGGAGCAACGCAGAATAAAAATGTCAACACAAAACTGGAGAAACACAGAGGCTGGTTGCATCTCTTCTCCATCCTGCAGGAAGCAGGGCCCCTCTGCTGCCTGCCCTTCCAGCAGCTGGACTTTCCCTCAAGTCTCAGTGAGAAGCCCTGCTCTCTCTTAGAAAGGACAAAAGTGGCTGATTTCCCATCTGCAGAGAGAAACCAAAGTTCTTGCCTCACAGACTTGAAAGAACAAGGTAAGTAAACTCAAAAGTTGCTTTCTTCAACTTTTAAACACAAATCTTATGATATTTTGGGTTGGAACTTTGTTTTCTTGAAGCTCTGGTAGATGGTGGGTGAAGGAGACCCAACCAGAAGGAGAGCTGACCTACCTCCCTCATTGGCCACCTGGAACGTGGGCTTGGAGCACCACCTGGGCACTAGGTTTGGGCAGCAGCTTCTCTCACCCCATGCCAAGCGTGCACTCAGGACCCATAGGAACATCAAATATTGTGGCCCTTAGGAAAGGAGTAATGTCAGAAGTAATTGTCTAACCTTTGCCCGCTGGCAGGAGGAACATGTTAATTCTCCATAGGGAATGGGGTGTGAGTGGGAAATCACAAACTTTGTGATTTCCACAGCAGAAAAGTGGCTGAAAATGTCACCTGAGTCTTGAATCTGTCTGCATCCCTTTTACATGTTTACAGAGAAAATAAAATCTGAAGAAGTTTAGGGAACTGTACGTGCACAGCCAGCAGATTATAAGTAACCTATGAACCCATGAAAGTGACCTGTGAACATTTCTGTCTGTGTTTTAGTGAGGAATCTTTGAAAGAAAAACAGGAGCTGGGGGGAAGAGTTACAAAGGCCAATGCTGGCTTTACGTCACTGAAGCACTAGGGTTTAGGACGGAGGGAAGGTGCACACCGTCCTCACCCCCCTGGATTCTTTGGCCAGACTTCAACCTTGAGCCTTGCTCGCTCTGCCCCAGGCAGAGGAGCCGCCTGGGTTGGTCTCCTGGTACTTCAGCAGACCAGCCCTGATGTCAGCTCTGCCCGGCGAGGCCCGTGGGGTGCCCTGTGCATCGCGTGTGTGCCCAGCCGAGGTGCGATGTCTGTGGGTGGTCGCGCAGAGGCTGTTCCTTCTCTGGCCGGGCATGCGGGGACGGGCAGTGCCTCGGCAGCTCCAACAACGCTCCCTGACGGAGTTCCCGCAGCTCCTTTTGCCACAGTGTGGGCTGTTGTGCCTACAGCTACGGGATCAGCTTAGAGATTAAACCCCTAAACTCCCTGCCCTGTCCCGGTCACATCTTCA
>NW_010327566.1:0-2172 GCF_000700745.2 Antrostomus carolinensis | reverse complement strand
GCGCACGTTGCCGCCTCATGTTGAACTTCTCATCCCACAGCATCCCAAGTCCTTCTCCTCAGAGCTGCTCTCCACCTAGCCTGTGTTTGTGCTTGGACTTGGAAACCAAGGGCGGAAACCAATCTTGATGGGTACAAGGGGGCTAGTAGCTTCATGAAGCCCAAGATGTGAATGGGGGAGCTTGGAGGTGTGTGATGTGCACCAGGTAAGGAAAGAGCAACAATGTCCTGGCTGCTCTGGCTGGGCTTTGCCATGCTGGAGGAGCTGGGCCAGTAATGGAGATGCTTGTGGTGCTTGTTCATGAATGGAAGAAAAACTGGAGCTTGGCCATGCAGTCTGGGAACTACCTGAGGCAGGTACTTAGCCAGACTGTAGTAGCTGAAATTTTAGGTAACAATGATTAATGGGGTGAAAACCCCACTGTTTGGTTTGAGAGAGAGATGCAAAGGTGTTACCTGCTCACAGGAAAATTGTTTTGAGTTAGAAGGTCAATCTTGAAGCAGTGGGGTGATCTAGCAGTTGCCCCCTTTGTGTAGAACAAAGAGGTTGCAGCCAGACTTTTCAATCTCTTTAGCTCCAGCCCTTGCCCTGAAGGTACCTCATCTTGAAACATGCTCTTCAAGAAGAGAAGGGATGAATGCTCATTTGGAGACACTCGTTTTCTCTGCCCATGGGATGTGTAAAGCAACCTGTGCTGGAACTCCTTGTGCTCTCCTGCCTAAAATGTTCTTAAAAAACCCATGTGCCTCCAGTTCAGGGGAAGAGTTTGGTTTTATATAGATGCTCTTGGGCACTTCTAGGTCTGTATCCATCACTGTTTCCTTCTGAGATGCTCTGCCTTCTGTTTGGTAGCACTCATTGCTTTTCCAGACCAGTTTCTGCAGGTTTATGGCCACCTATAGAAGGATTTAAGCTGTGGTAGGAACCTGTGCTTTTAAATATGGGCGAGTCTGAGCTGGAGATGTGCTATCCCCTTTGTCACCAAGTCAGGCAGTGCTTGAGGATGCTCTCAAGAAATTGCTGAGGTGTTCCAAGGAGGTTCCGAGCAAGGCTCTAGCTGGGATGCTGTCTGGGATGGAGAGGAGGAAAACTCTACTTCCCAGTCAGACTTTTGCAATTTCCCACTGAATGAGGAATTAATGGTCGAAGGTTGGACCACGTGGACCACCTCTGCTTGCTGAAACAGGAGACAACCTGCCCTTTTGACTGCTTTTGTTAGCTGATTTCTGGGATTTTTTTTTTCTTTCTTTGGCCTCCCACTTGGCCAAGAACCCTTCCAACATGCAGATGGCAGCTCCCTTCGCAGAGCAGCAAGCGTGTGCAGGAGGCTGGGGTTTTTATTTTATTCATAGAACACGTGTACGTGGCATTTTCAGGGTGCTACTCTCAGTATTATATTAAAAATAGCTACTGTGTGAAGCTTCTAATTCTCACCTTTTTGCTTTTGCTCCTGTTTTTGGTGTAATTTTTTGATTTCTAGTGGAAAACCTCTGCAGTTGAGAGAGCTAGTCTAGCTTTCTATGAAATGTCTACAGCTTTCTTCTAAAACCAGGTTGGTTCTGTGTTTCCAGGAGGTGAGCTTCAAAAAAACATAAGATCTGATATGAAAAGTGCCAGAGTGGACACTTGATGCCTGTCCTGGGTTGAATGCTCTGTGCCTAAAAGCACAGAGTTAGTCTGGAGTGCAGGGCAATGCTGTTGCAGAACTGGATGCCCAGATCATCAGTGGGAGAAGTGGCAAAATCCTTTAGTAGACTGTCCAACTGCTGGAAAGTTGGCATTAAGGGGAAAAAAAAAATGTATTTTTTTTAAATCTTCTAGCTTTTCTCCTGTTGTTTAACACTGGTGACTTTCTGCCCAAAATGCTCCAATATTTGAATGTGCTGTTTCTGGGCTGCTGCTCTGTGGGGAGAAGAGGTGAAATGGGAGGAAGAACAGAAAGAAAAATGAGATTTTTTTTTTTTTTTTGGAGTAGTATAACTCCCCCCTTCCTCCTGTGTTTTGTCCCACTTCATCTCATGATTATTAGGAGCCTCCTACCCCTGCTTTTCTTTGAAAATAAAGAAAATTTACTTGTTCCTATGGGAAAAACAAAACAAAAACAAACCCCAAAAGCAAATGCTTTGGAAAGAGGGTAGGAAAAGGCTCTGCAGAGGGATCTGGCCAGGCTGG
>NW_010327565.1:581-786 GCF_000700745.2 Antrostomus carolinensis | reverse complement strand
GCAGCCGCCCCGGCTTCTTCACATACCGACCGAAGGACTTTCTTGTTCCTTAATTATCGGCTGCGCATCCTCCTGCAGAAAGGAGCGGTTGGGATCGTGAGGGAGGACTCGGGCTAATTAGCAGGAGCGACTAATTAGCTGTTTCCTGAGCAACAATGGCAGCTCCGAGCAGGGGGGGCAGCTCCCGTGGTCTGTGGGGCGGCAC
>NW_010327565.1:0-283 GCF_000700745.2 Antrostomus carolinensis | reverse complement strand
ATGGGCTGCCCATGCCCAGGCAAAGACTCCTCTTGGCCATCCATGGGCTACTTACAGCCCTCAATGGGCTACTCGGTGCTCTCTATGGGCTACTCAGCCTTCCGTGAGCTACTCACAGCCCTCTGCAGGCTACTCACAACCATCCAGGGGCTACTCACAGCCCTCTGTGGGCTACTCATGGCCATGCAGGGACTACTCACAGCCCTGGGGCAGCTCAGCAGGCAGCAGCACCTTCCCCCCACACGGACACGTGCCTGCCGCGGGCACTTGCGTCCCGGGAGCT
>NW_010327564.1:0-614 GCF_000700745.2 Antrostomus carolinensis | reverse complement strand
TGCTATCTGGTCATGCTAGATGCATCTGGATTAGGGGAGACTGATAACACCACAATAGCCAAAGGCTGTCTTGTGCAACTTGCTCTAACAGCGGGGGGCTTGCTGAGCAGGCACTGATGAACATACGGCTGATATGCAAATATGATTATAGTTCAATCATCTTACTCCATAAATCGTGGACAGCTCAGGGCCCATTGAGCTCTCCTAAAACAACAGTGGGCTGCACACCAGGATCTCCCCTTGAGTAGGGACACCTCTCAAGGTTACTCCTTGAGGCTGGGAGATTTCTTGCTGTGACATCCTTGGTAAGTGACTCATAGCACGTTAAACTGCAAACTCTTAGCTGAGTGATATAAAGGATTGGTTGCACATATATAATCCTTTAGACATAAACCGTTGATCAAGTCTGGGACTAGGACTGGATTTACCTGCAATATTACAGATGTCAGATGTTCAAAATAATGAGTTGGATGCTTTTAAGATTGACTTAATAATATATTGCAGCTCTTTTTCTTTGCTTTCTGGTCCTTTATGTCACATCATATTTTTAGACAGCAATGAGGGCTGGAAATGTTTTTTAAGACCATCACAGAATCACAGAATGGTGGGGGTTG
>NW_010327563.1:253-11083 GCF_000700745.2 Antrostomus carolinensis | reverse complement strand
CCTTCCCTTCCCTTCCCTTCCCTTCCCACATCAGGGCACTCCTGCCTTCTGGGACTGTCTCAGATCATCTTTCAGTAGCATCTGTGCCGAGGGAAAGGAGTCTAATTTCCTCACTTCTGATAAAAAGATATTTTGACTAGTTCCTTCCTCATCATTGCAAACTCCTTCCTTACCTAGGATGTGCTGTCACTCTGCCGAGAGGCTTCCCCCTCACCGCACAGCTGAATTTAATTACACCGCAGCCACCCCGATTACACAATTGGACTTGATTTGTTTTAACCAGCTCTGGTGGGTTCTTTAGGAACAAGCCCAGCACACTCTCTTCCTTCTTTTATGCTTTCTTACCTCTGCAGGTCTTTTGGAAATGAGTATAAAGCCGTTGTTATCAATGAGGAAGCAATTCAGAATCTGCAGAGATGAAAGAGAAGCAACATTAAATGAGAGCTGCTTTTTTTTTTGCCATGGTTGTCTGGTACACGCTGCTGCGTGCAGGATGGAGCAGTGTGGGCTTGTGCTTATGGCAACAGCCTCAGCATTTCCATGCCTAGCCCCACGGCTCAGCTACCACGGGTTTTAGACAATTGATTTTCCCCTCTCTACCTTCATTTTGAGGTATTGACTTTGGGAACTGTCTGTGACAGAGATTGTCTCTTGCCAGGGCTGTGTGCAGGCCTATAGCAGGCTCTGAGCTACATTTAAGAAGACAAGGCATCCTGCGGGAAGCGACAGGGTATTTGGAGAGCACTTCTCTTTAATAAAATGGTATCTAATGCTTTCCACCTTCAGATTTCAGAGTTTTATAACCACTCATGAAATAACCCTCTCCTTACCGCCGAGTATCATCAGCGCTGGTCTTATTTTTATTTTGCAGAGTAGGAAACGGAGACGGAGAGTTTAGATTAAAACCTTTAGGTCTCGTGGGGAAAAAAATAGGATGCAGAGAAAAACCTACATGAACATAAAAGGAAAATTCTCTGGTGATCCCACTCTCCAGGGCAGAGGGGCTCCTGTCCCAAATACGCCAGAAAGGGAGGTTGAAGCAGTGGTGTAAATGCAAAGAGGGGTGTCCAGCACGCATGTCCTGCTGACAGCCGCTCTCTTTGGCAGGGCTGGGATGCCAGTGAGGCAGCCTTAGAGGAGAGATGGACTTTCCTTAGAGTCACTGGCTGGAATCCTCATGCCCTGCTGTGAGGGTGGTGAGAGAAGTGTCCCAGGTTGGCCAGAGAAGCTGTGGCTGCCCCTCCCTCGAAGTATATGTGGCCAGGTTGGATGAGGCTTTGAGCAACCTGGTCTAGTGGAAGGTGTCCCTGCTGCTGGCAGGGGGGTTGGGACTGGATGAGCTTTAAGGTCCCTTCCAACTCATATCATTCTCTGATTCTATGACATCTCATAGCTGAGGGGAAGATCTAAACTGCAGGTTTGTCTCAACAGCATGAGGTCCTGCCTCAGCTGTGCAACCTCTTGAGAGAAGACAACAGGCAATAACCTTAATTTTGGAGAGAGGGAGATCTCCACAAAGCAAGCAGTCAATCACACCCATCACAGGTACTGAGAAGAAATCTGGGCAACTTACATCATCCTGACAGTTTAGTGGACAGGCACCATCCAAGGCACTGCACTGCAAAGGAAAAACAGCATGGCATGATGTCATCTCACAGTCTTCCCCTGGGGACTGCTAAGCTACAGGTCTCAATACCAGCATCTTCTAAAGCTTTACTAGTGAGCTGCTGTTCCCATCAAGATGAGCTCTATACCATACACAGGTACCACCTCCCCCCCAAGTTGGCCACTGAGTAGCTGTGTGTACTCCCCACCTCTCTGAGCAATGTCCCCTCTGCTGATGGCTCTGATTCTACACCTGCCTCCTTGACACGCACTTGGAGCAGAGACTTGTTCATGAAAGGGACAGCGTCAAACTCTCTGGCTGCAAAAGCACAGGTTATTGTGCCCCGGTGAGAAACCAGCATGCATTTCAGCATCTTCACTAGAAGATCTGGACTAAACACATGGCATGGTGGTATTTTATATCAAGATTCTTCTCCGGCAGAGATTTCTCTGTTGTTGTTGCTGTGTTTCTTTATTCTCCAGACAGCTAATGATAAAATAGGATGTGAATGGTGCTCGTGTAGCCCAAGGCACCATCCACTTGTTTCATTTAGGATTTCTGTGTACCAGGCTTGACATGTGTTTCACAACACTGAACCGGGTGGGGACACGAGGGGTTAAGCGGTGAGTAACAAAGCCCTTCAGGTTCTTACTGATTTCATAATTGTTCCAAGTTTGCCGCCTGTGTCTGTCTCTTTGCGTTGTTTTTTAACGCTATTTTCTCTAGCAGCGGAAGGGAGAAAGCTGACATGGTGTTGCCATTTCTGTACACGGGGTCCTCTTCCTGCCAGAGGTTTTCTGGGGTCAGGGAAGGACACTGACGTGTAGTGTAGCCTGTCTGCTCTCAGCCAGCTGCCTTTTATTTCTGCAAAACCTTTATAAGACCCAGCCCTCTTTCTGGATGATTCTTAGTAAGAAGAGGTGAATTGGCCATTTCAAGTCACAACAAGACCATTACTTGCAGTTGGAATTTGTTTCTCCTCTTGAGTTTTGCAGAACAAAACCAGTATTTCCAGGTTTCTGTTCCTCTGCTTAACTTCAGAGGAGGCTCAGAGATGCTGAAGTTTGATTCAAGTCCCGTGGCTTTGCAATATCACATGCTCAGGCTCTGACTCTGACTGGCTTTTTGAGGTTCTAGGGATGATGGATTAAAAACATCCCTTTAACCACAGTTGCAAGCATCACCTCACCCTTGCCTCACCACCAAACAGCATCAGGTTGTTTTGTCTACCTGGACATATGCACAGAGGTGGCCTTGTCCTTCATCCCTGGTGGGTTCCTTCCTTTGATTAGCAGAGAAATATTGCCTTGGGGGATGATAACCAACACAGAGCCCAGAGCTCAGAAATCAGAACAGAAACAGAACAGGGAAACTAGAGTGGTTTCCCAGAAGAAAGGCTCATGTCCCACAGCATCTTTCTTAGCAGTGTGAGGGACAAGTCTTGCTGTTGCTGCTCTTCCAGACCTGGAAAATCTCCAGCAGTGCCTGGTGCTGGGCTGGCAGAGCAGCAGCGGGAACATGGTGAGGAGCCTGATCTGAGAGCACCGGCATCTTGCAGGGAGCCCCTGAGGAGGGGGAAGAGCTGAACCTGAGCTCCCTGATTGCTCTGAGACCACATCTACTGCCTTATGGGCACAGCTCTCTCCTCAGAGACCAGCCGACCTCACGGCGTCCTCCTGCTGTTGGTCAGGTCTCTGAAACGCTGTGACCCAGAGCACTTTCAGTTTTTCCAAAGACCCCTAATTACTGTGAAGACAAACACAGCCTACAACAGGCTTGGACCATCTCCAGTGACTACAGAGAAGGGACAGTGCCTATAATACACTGGCACACAAACAAAATTCCGAAGCCAAGCTGTGGTGAGGCATGTCAGGATGCCTCCCTGTCCCCAGCTTTTGTCTACTTACATCACTGTCATTGGGCTGGGGGACGGGAGGTACAGTGTGGTCATCCAGAGCAGCACAGCATGTGGTGAATCGGGACAGAGAGAGAGAGAGAAAACAAAATCTGTTAGTCATTCCTCTGTCAAATGGTGGTGATGTCCTGGGAAACCATACTCGGGTTTTTCATACCAGCACCTACCATGGCCACAGCATACAGGCACTCGGCACACCGGCCTCCTTTCAGCATCTTTAACGAGCCTTCCTGGTTTTACTTAACACCCGTGTTTGTGTGTTAGAACTGCCTGGGTATGGCCCTCAGGACATTTTAAAAAATGAAGCTCTCTGCTCATGCTTCAGGATGTGCTCACGTGCTCTGCAGAAGTCTTTTCAGCTCAGGTTGGATTGATGTGATCTCCCATCTACGAGGAGATGCTCCTGCCAGTGTGGCCAACTCTGGGCTTTTCCCTTCCCCACGTGTGCTCGCACAGCCCTCCTGCCCTCTCTGTCAACCCCATCTGATGACAGTTCCCTCTCCTGAGAGCAAAGAGTCACTTCTGCTGTGTGTGCTGCTTCAGTCCTGCCAGTCTCATCCTCCCAGTACACTGCCCCAAAAGCAAAGCCTGGGGAGAAAGCCCCTGGGTGGTAAGGGAGGGGAAAGGTGTTTTGCTTTTCCTGCCTCTCAGACCAGGGAGCTCTTTTAATTATTCCACTCCTCTTAGTCCAGCAAGAGTGTCCAAAATTAGGACAACACTGAAAACTTATCCCTGGAGCAAATAATTTTTATTTTGGCAAGCTAGTACCTTTTTGTTTTCATTATCAAGATGATACAAGAGGACAGTATTTTGGACAGTATTTTTTTTTTCCCATGTGCCCAAAATTGCAGATTTCCATGAGGTTCCTGAAAGGCTGAATGAGCACAAACATATTTCCACAATTAAATGTGTCACATGCAGCAGAGTTAATGCCAGGCCAGGATGCTGACACTGTGAAGACGGCATTTGTGGAACAGCCTCACAGCTCACATGGCATTAGCGCCATCAAAGGATTACAGAAATGTGTGACTTCAAACTAATCTACTTCATCAATCTTTACATGTGAATTTCACAAAAGGTCCTCATCCAAAATGCCATCGTATGTGATACAAGACAGCATCGACCTAGGTGACAAAGAGCATTAACTCGTCTCTCTGCATGAGATGATGCTCTTACCTGTTGCATGGCCATCCAAAACTTGCGTTGGAGCAACTCCAGCTTAATTTGCACACCCACCGCTATAGGAAACAAAAAGAGGGCAAGGAGGAAAAAAGGAACGTGCAAAGAGAGAGAAAGACAAACACAAGTTAGGAAAGGAGGAGTAAATATTTGCCTGAAGTGATGGGATGGAAATGGCAATCACAACCTGCTTCCAAGTGTGAACGATAAGCATCGGGGGGGATCAGCGCTGAGTCAGGCTGCCAAGTGAGAGTCAGAGGTGTAACAGGGTAGAGGAAAAGGGGACACTGAGTGTGCTGAGGTACTGACACCTCCCTCCCACTAAACACTACGGGGCTGCAAACAAATTAACAACAACAAAATTTGGGGAGGGACTTTTTATGAGGGCAGTTAATGATAGAACAAGGTGAAATGGCTTTAAACTGAAAGAGGGGAGGTTTAGATTAGATATTAGGAAGAAATTCTTTGGTGTGAGGGTGGTCAGACAGTGTCCCAGGTTGCCCAGAGAAGCTGTGGCTGCTCCTCCCTGGAAGTGTTGAAGGCCAGGCTGGATGAGGCTTTGAGCAACCTGGTCTAGTGGAAGGTGTCCCTGCTGCTGGCAGGGGGGTTGGAACTGGATGAGCTTTAAGGTCCCTTCCAACCCAAACCAGTCTGGGATTCCATGATTCTATTAAAATCCCATTAAAAAAAAACCCCAAACAAACCAAACAAAAAAAAAACCCCAGGAGAGTGAGCCCATGAACTTTCATCTTTGTCTTTTCTAGCTTTGTCTGGCCAGAATGGACCTTTCTGATCACCCCAGCCTCAACTCCTGCACCACACAGCATCCACCAGAAATAAAGTAGGCCAGTATGAGGAAGGCATTCATTCAAAAACCCACCTGTCTGAAAGGGAGACCACAGTGATTTAGATTGCTCCTAAGCCACTGCAGAAGCACAAAAATATGAACACTACTGGATGGAAAAGTGTTAATTAGACCTTGGGTTCCATTACCTGGTCCCAGCCTGGTGCACGCTCCACTAAGCAAAAGAGTGAGTGTGTGTGTGTGTGTGTGTGTGTGTTTCTTAATGAAGTGCATCCTAATTTCTTGGCTTAATTTCTCTTCTATTCCCATCACCATGTTCCTGAAGGAAGGCACAGCTCCACAGGAGAAGAAACGGTGCAGGGTCTTCCCAACAGAATAACCCAGCTCTCCCCGGGCGGGCTGCCTCCACGCACACGTCATAACCAGTGCAGCGGTGTGCGGTGACGGGGAACAACAGGGCTGTGTGTCAACTAGTTGAATCCAAGAGCTCTGCAGGAATTACAGCCTCAAGCAGGACCTCGAAATAGAATATAAAGTGCAAGTGAGGGAGAAAAAGAAGAGAGGGAGAGTTTGAGCCTTTTTTTTTTTTTTCACAGCCACCAATATCGGGTGGATGAAGTGTTGCTGTTTCTACAGATTCTCCTCTGAATTAGCAGGAGCTTCAAAGCAGGGAACAGATCCTTTAAATCTGAATCACGCTGTGTGGGTGCCTTTAAGTTAACAGTGTGATCTGATGCTCTAATTCAGATGAGTATGAATTAAAACCGGGCTATGCAACCGGTGTATTTTCTTGCAGTGTGTACAGAAACCTTGGCAGTTGGCATCAGCTCTGCCTTTTATACCAGTGTCCTTCTTGTCACGTTCCCACTGCTGATACACCTCACAAAATCCCAGTCACGGGCGCGTTTCTTATCCAGCTCTCCCTGCTGTAAATGGAATCTGACTGCCTGTACCTTGGGGAAAGGAATGATTTTGTAGAGCTGCCTGCTCCTAACCCTCGCAGAGCACAAACCAGAGAAGACAAAGAACACAAAGGAGGAAGGACAGGGCTGAGTCCAGCCCAGGTGAAGATTCAGCAGCTTCAGCAGGGCTGTCATAAGCATGGCTTGGCTTGGTGCCCCTGCTGACAAATCGGCAGTCCATGACAGAAGGCAAATGGTGCTGTTGCTGCTGAGTCTGATGAGGCCCACGCATCTGATTTGGTATGTAACTTTAAATAAACTCATCCTTATCCTTTCAAACCATCTCAAGAAAGGAGCTAGTCCCCTTCTCAAAGCAGATCACATCAATGAGGCTGGGCATTACCCAGGACATGTAGTTTTTATGACATCTGAAGAGGAGTTCATACCTACAGAACTAACCTTGCAATGCAGAGACTTACTCAGTGGCTCATGGTTTTTTGCCAGTGGGAACATGTAGCCTCAAATTGTTCTTCAAATGGAGCTTAGCCCTTGGTTGTGAATCCTTGCCTCTGCCCAGGAGGCATCAGTGGCATGTACTGAACTTGGACAGAGTTGTCTGCAACATGAGGAAGGAGAGGACCTGTGGGCTTGCACTGGTGGCCGGTGGCAGAGACAGAGAGCAGAGTCTCCCAGCTCTCTCCTTCCTCTTCCCACATAGCTTACAGCCGTGTCTAAGCTGCCTGTGCCATCTGCCAGCAAGCCTTGTCCTTTGGATGTAATCTTTGCAGTCCTAACCTCTCCACAGGGCTTGTGCTTACTCATCTTCTCTGCACCAGCCCTCTCTTTCCTTCCCAGCGGTCCAGCACACACGTCTAGCTTTTCCAGGTGGAGCTGTGGTGAGCTCCACTCTCTTCCTCACATCATGGCACAGTCTGAAGAGGTCACTGAAAGCAAAGCTGGGGGATATTCTGCCTTGCAGCCAGGTTTGTCTGTCTGCAAGGGGCAAGGGATGTCTCCCCACCCCAGGGAACCACACTAGAAGGATTGTTCCATGCTCCTGCCTGGCAGCACCACTCCTCACCAGTCAGGGTGGATCTCCCAGCAAGAACTCCATGAAATGCTACAGGCTTTGGGAGGAGTTGGGGGAGAGCTGCCGGGTGGAGAAGGACCTGGGGGTGTTGGTTGACAGCAGCTGAACATGAGTCAGCAGAGTGCCCAGGTGGCCAAGAAGGCCAAGGGCATCCTGGCCTGGATCAGCACCAGTGTGGCCAGTAGGAGCAGGGAAGTTCTCTCCCCCCTGTACTGGACACTGGTGAGGACTTGAGTGCTGGGTTCAGTGTTGGGCCCCTGACTCCAAGAAGGACATGGAGGTGCTGGAGCGTGTCCAGAGAAGGGCAACGGAGCTGGGGAAGGGTCTGGAGCACAACCCACTGCATGGTTGGCTTTCTCCAGAGTCGCGTGCAGCCATTCATTGTGGAGATAAGAGCCTTCCCCTCCACCTGTTCATCCCTCCGTTGAGCACCTCATCAGCTCATCCTCTGCTTGTCTCTCTTTCTGTCTGCCTTCCCTGGCTTGTCTCCTTGATTATCCATATGCTGTTCTCATAAGGAGCTTTCCCCAAGATCTAATTCTTGGTCCTGCCGCACCACAAAAAGGCGTAACAAAGAGTTGTGAGATTACATCCTGCTTATCAAGATGTATCTTGCCATTCAAAACCTGTTTTCACGGCTGCTGGTTCGATGGTTAAATAAAAACCTGTGATTCAAGTGGGAGAACGTAGCAGGGCACCCCTGCCCATACTGTCCATTTGCATTCCCCATCCCCTGTTTCTGAAATATTCCCATTTTCCCTTTCGAGCCAGCTGCCCCACTCAACATTTTACTTGAAGTCCACTAAAAATTTTACTTAAAAAATAATTTACAGGTAAGTTAAAAAGGAGAAAAAGCCCAAGCCAAGGGCAGCCTGACTATGGTACTGGACCTGACAGAAGAAGCAGTTCAAGTGGACCAGCACCACAATAATTCTTGCAAACATGGCTAGTGAGGTCCTCAGCAAGCTGGAGAAGGGCAAGTGAGGGGTCTGATTTTTTTGGGGGGAAGGCTGGATTTGGGTGCTCACCGCACCCCTGTACCAGCAAGCTGTGTCAGGGAGGGCAGGGGATGCCTCTGCCACTGCGCAGATGTCACCACATCCAACGCACACGCTCCCCACTGCACACCAAATCCAGGGGAGTGAACCCTGGGTGCAAATATTCCTCTCTTCCACCCATTCCTCTCATCACACCACCCCTGTCAGCACTCCCCAAGTTCTCCCCAAGGAAGCAGAGGTTGGGTTGTGCTGCATCCAGTGCCCTGTGGGGGGCCGGGTGGGGCCCAGCCTGCCCCGGGCAGCTTTCGCTGAAGTCTCAGTGTCAGCCCCCCTCCCCTGCCTCTCCCCACCATCGCTGGAGCATGGGTGGGAAGAGGGTGCCTTGTGCTCAAGACTCCCATTTTCTCCCCACTGCCTCCCCTTCGCTGCAGCCACTTGCCTCACCCCTGTACAAAACCCAGAGGACAGCAGGGTTTGTCCCTTCTCCTCCCCATGCTTTTCTCTCTGGGTTTATTGTCATCAGCCGTACCAGGCAGGGGAGGGATGGAGGGAGAGGAGGAGGAGGAGGTGTTCAGCTTGGTGCCTCCTCTCATAACCTGTGCCTGACCAATCTGCCTCCCGAGGGGCTGTGGGGAGCTCCCCCCCACCCCAGCATCTCCTCACCCCTCCTCGAGCCCCGCGGCTTCCCTCGGCACTCGGAGAGGGATGACGGCAACGAGAGGAGGAGGGAGAGAGAAGGACTGACAGCAACTGCCCTCTCTCCAGGATGGGTTGAGAGAAATGAAAACCTCCTGAGCTCCTTCCTCTCTGGGTGTTTGGGAGCAGACAGAGGGTGACTCCTCTGCACTGCCTGTGCGTGTGCTGCTGCCATCGCAGATGTACCCCCAGCTGTCACCTCGCCACGCGCCGTCGCTCCCTCTCCCACCTCTCTCTCTCTCTCTTTTTCCCTCTTCCCCTATTTATTATTTACGGAGGATTAGAGTCCCTTTCCCACGCTGCCATCTCACCGTGCAGCTCCTCTGCCCTCCACGGGGAGCGAGCAGCTGGCTAGGAGGGGCTCCTGCCAACTAGAGTCCACCGAGAGCCCAGGTGGCAACGGAAGGACTTTCTGCTGGATTTGCTTTGGGATTGTACCAGGTTTGCTGGAAGAGCTGCTGTTCTCACAGGAGGGTCCATCCCAGCCCGAGAGAGGTAAGTAAAAACCTTTTTTCTTTGCTATTCCCCTTGCTTCCTGGCTAATGTGAGATCAATGGAGCTGCCCCCCAAGAACCATCTTCCCTGGAGAGAAGAGTGGTGGTCAGGGGAAGCACCGTCTGGCAGATGGCACGGAGGAGAAGTCCCGGTTGTGTGAGGCTGACAGGCAGCGATCTTCCCGATAAAGCAGAACGACAACCCTGCCGCAGAGGCTGCTGGTACTGGTTCCAGTCCAGTTTCAGTGCAAGCAGCTGGGAGCAACTTCTCCCAGCTGTGAATGGCACCAGTGCCTTTGGCTGCAGCAGGCACAGCTCAGGTGCAGCTTTGAAGCTAAAATGTTTGGTGCCATAGTCACTTGGTAGCTCCTGGAGAACCCTGGCTTTTGTCCCCTCTTCAGGGCAGCATATGATGTGTCCCTCACCTGAGCCATGGTGGCTTGCTGGTTATTGTTGTGGTTTCAGCTGTCTTAGTAAGAACACTTTAAAATGGAGAAGTGAGGACCAAAGCTGGATGGGTCCAGCAGTCAGTAAACAGGCTGGAGGATGAGGGGTGTGTAGATGCATAACTGTGTGTGTGAGCATGTACAATTTCACACACAAAGCTCATGGGTACGACCATAGGTACATGAAGTGAAGGATGCTATATAACAAGCAGAGCCAAAAATAAGTCCCAAGTTGCTTCCAGCATCCCCACAGGCTGAGCCTACAATTTCTGAACTTTTAGGTGGAAGGCACAGCACCGAGGGTGGGGGTGAAACACAGCACAGAGAAACTTCACAGCCTTTTCCAGCACTGCCTGAGAGGAAAAGGGAGAGAAAAGGTCCTGAATGAGCTGCCTATGGATAGAGGAACATATGTGAGGGTTACCACGTGTGCACATATATATGTCTGCATATATATATACACACGTGCACAGACACGTGCACACATACATCCCGCACAGGGCATTTCACCCCCCTTCTTCTGCTGCCTGCTCAGTTTATTACTGCCACTGCATCTCACACTAATTAAGAGAGACATCTAAAATTGGAGCTCTCTCGGTCTGGGGAGAGAGGATGTTTGGAGCTGTTGCTCTAACCATACCGTGACCGAGCCGGGCCCCAGGCCCACGATGTGGACTGTCAGGGAGACTGAATGTGCTG
>NW_010327563.1:0-209 GCF_000700745.2 Antrostomus carolinensis | reverse complement strand
CTGCCAGTGACTGATCTGCTACCCAAGGATGGAGGGAAAAAACAAAGATCTAATCTGGGGAACAGCTGGAGCAGCTGCTGTTGCAGGGTTTAGAGAGGGGAAACCCTTAAAAGACAGATGGACCCTTAAAGGAACACCAAAGCAGGGGACATTTCTAGCAGTGAGGAGGAGGGGGTGCCTTTCCAGAATCACAGACCATTTTTCTTCTG
>NW_010327562.1:0-1880 GCF_000700745.2 Antrostomus carolinensis | reverse complement strand
CCAATCCAAACCAGTCTGGGATTCTGTGACTCTCAATCCCTCAAAATCAGAGAGTCAAAACAGAGCCCTGGCCATTTTAGGGACTGGGTCACAGTAGACAGCAGGGAGGACACTGGTGTCCCAGTGCCACCTATACTGGTTTGTGCTCCCTGAGAGCCCCATTTGCCACCTGGAGTGAGCAGCCTCTGCGCTGCCCGTGGGCTGCCCAGTGACCCCTCTTTCCACAGAGCTCCTGAGGGCCAGGGCTCCAGGGCTGGGCTTCACTCTGTATTCAAAGGACAAGGAGAGAGAAGCTCCTTCTGCCGCGCAGCCGGAGCGTCACGCCGCGCTGGAGGAGGGGAACCCGAGCTGTGGTTTACCCGACATTCCTTGTGGCTCCAGCTCTTCAGCCAAAACAAAACCAACATTTTCCTTTTTCTTTTCTTTTTTTTTTTTTTTCATTCTCTCCTCGAGGCCAAACAGGAGGAGGGGGGTCCCCCACAGTACTTACCCAAAGTCATGCTGGTTGGAAAGCAGCTCATCTCAGCTGGTTCCTGACACTGTCCCCAGCAGCCCCCTCCCCACAGCAGCACCCAGGCAAGTGGGGCATGTAGGGTGATGCTGTGAGGCAATGCCATGGGGCCAGGGCGTGCAGCAAGCAAGTAGGAACAGGCTGTCTGCTCCTGGCTCACGTAAATCAGAGCTGATCAGAGTGGAGCCGGAGAAGCGCCGCTGATTTCCATCGGTGGGGAGCCGGGGCCTCTGTCTTTATAGGGCTTTAGAAACTTCCCTGAGAACAGTAAATGAGAGGAGAGACGATGCCGCTCCGCCCGTCGTGTTCGTGTTACCCAGCAGACACATCAGTAGCTGGGGGGTTCTCCAGGGAACATGGAAAATGAACTGGAAGCTGCCCCCAGCACGAGGTTCATGAGCACAGGACATGGAGCCCAGGAAGAAAGGAGGAAATCGCATCTCGAGGCTGCTGGTGGCATCTCCACTCACCCCATCTACCACCCTCCAACATCCTCACAGCATTTGTACAAAGGCTCCTGCTATCTATGCTATACCACAGCAGGGCTGGGAGCCATGGGATGGGATGCCAGGAGGGGGGCACAACTTCTCTGCTCTCATCAAACACTCAAATCCAGCACCCCATGCCATCCCGCTATGCTACAGGGCACATTGAAATGCAACTGGGTAGGAGGAACTGGAAAGCAGGCTCACTCTCCAAAACACTGGGTCAGGGGATGTGCTGAGCCCTGTCCCCAAGCCGGGGGAGGTGGCAGGAAGCAGCAAGGAGCCCCAGCCACCAGGGATGGATGGGGTTGACCTTGGCTGGCTGCCTGAGGCCCACCAAGCCGCTCTCTTCCTCCACCTCCTCAACAGCAGCCCCAGCACAGGGACCGCGCTTTCCAAATCCCAAACAAATAAAGGTTGGCTTGGGAGCACGAGCTCAAGACCTGAAAGCCTATTTCAGAAGCCACCATCTCAAAGCACCAGGGCAGGGTGAAGGGGATGGTGCTGAGTTGAGTTCTCCCATGCAGATTGTCCTGGTTTTTAGCTGAAATAGAGCTGGTTTTCTTCTTAGTAATCAGAAGAGCAGTGTTTTAGTTTACAGCCTGGGACTCACTGTGAGAGAGTCATTGATAACATACCAGACTCTCTGCGAGAGACATTGATAACGTACCAACGTGCTCAGTGGGCACATTGGACCCACCGTGCTGAGGGGCTCTGGGGATGGCAGGAGCCACACATAGTGGGCACCGCTATGAAACAGGACTTTCGTTGCCCCAGGGGGTAACTCTGCATCAGCCCTGGCACTGCTGCTCCTCAGCCAGGCACAAGCAGGGTGCTGGGCACCGCTCCGAGCAGAGCCACCCACCCACCTGGGTATCTGGTAT
>NW_010327561.1:608-1054 GCF_000700745.2 Antrostomus carolinensis | reverse complement strand
CCAACCACTACGATTCTGTGATTCTAAGTTGACGTCAGGGAACACCATGAGCAAAGTCCCGTTGGCAGTGTGTGACCTGGTGTCCCCTGCTGCCACCTGGAACTGGGCATCTGAATCCTCTGCCGTGTCACCCTCTGGGGCTGATTCATTACCTGCAGTCGAGGAGCAGAGGAAAGCAGGCAGGAGGTGCTGGTCTGGCTGTCCAGAGCCCATCCCGAGTGTCTGTATGTCTACAGCTGGTCCATGAAGCTGCTGTGGGCTGGTGGCCTTGCTGGGGCTCTGCTGGGGGAGCAGCCTGTGCCACAAAACCTCCAGGCTCAGTGTCACCAGGTGCTGTCACCTGGGCTCTCGTGCAGCCGTTGGCACTGGAGCAGCTTACACATCTCCCACTCCAGTGCTGCTGGGTGGCTTGTTTTGGGTGTTGGCTGAAGGACACAGCAAACCTG
>NW_010327561.1:0-524 GCF_000700745.2 Antrostomus carolinensis | reverse complement strand
CCGGAAAAGCTCGCTGGGGGTGTGGCCTGCTGCCAAGCCACAGTGTGTCCAGCCATGTGCCACAGTGGGCAAGGTGGCATCTTGTCCTTGTTACCCTCTCCCCGATGCTGCAGGGCTCAAGCTGTGCTGGGGCACTCCTGTGTCCTGGTGCTCACACCCAAGCCCAGCAAAGGAGCATTTGTTCCCTCTGAGGATGTGTTGACTGTGGCTCATCCCTGGATGGAAGGCAGAGGGGCACGGTGATGCCCTGGCTGAACGTGCCACCACCCAGTGTGGTGCCACCACTCGTCACAGCTTCTTCCTCCCACCTTGGGGGGAGCTGCCTGCAGGGTGCATGAAGTTCCCTCAGAACTGGGTGTCTCCCCATAGACATCGAACCCCTTTGGGGCCAGCCCTGGCTTGTCCCCCCCTGCCCAGGTGTCCCCTGCGCCTGCTCCCCACAGGGCCACGTGTCAGCAGATGGAGCTGTCACCCAGGGAGCGAGGGCGATGGGTGAGTTCCTCCGAAAAGGAAAGTGCTGTGTG
>NW_010327560.1:317-5934 GCF_000700745.2 Antrostomus carolinensis | reverse complement strand
TCCCTTCCAGCTCACAACATTCTATGATCCTGGTGGGACCTGCCACATCACCCAGCTCACCGGGGCCGGCACTTCTGGCACATCTCGCAGGGGTGGTCCGGGGAGCAGAAGGTGCTGTTCTTGCAGGCACAGCGTGTGTTGCTGTCAGCTCGGCAGGGACTCACCTCCACCTGATCTGCAGGCGAGAGGAGAAACGGCTCAACCCCTCCACACCACGCTCCTCCACCCACCTCCTTTGTTAATGCAGCTAACGACCTGAGCTGACCCACTGGGGAAGACCAAGTCACTCTCTGCTGTTGAGTTTCAGCCTTACCCTGCCCCACACCTCACCATGCCCAAGAACAAAGCAATCAAAGCTCCACCAGCAGCCTACACTATTGCCATGAGCCCAGTCCTCCTGCTCTTGGCTGGATGGAGGTCTTGTGTCCAAGCTTTGCACAAGGGGTGCTGTGTTGAACGGAGATGTAAGTCTGGCACAAGCTGCTACACCAATTCCAAACCCAGCCTGAGCCACGCTGCAGGTGACCATGCTCTTAAATACAAAGATCTCTGGCCAGTTGAACCCAGCCCGGGCTATCAACCAGCATCACCCTCAGCTCATACCTTCCCTACAGGTCCGGCAGCGAAGGCACTTGAGAAAGTCACTCGGATATTCGATGTATTCATCTTTTTTACATGGCAAACACTTGCTGGAGCTGTTTTGCTCTTTACAGTGCTCTGCAACGTAGGTGCCTGCAAGAAGGGGTGGTTGGGGAAGAGGAGGGGAGACAAAGGGTGTATCTGTGAATACAACATGGGACAGGGATGTTTTTGCAGACAGGGAGTTGACTCCACTGGTAGTGAAGTTAAGTGGCAAATTAAGGCCACAAAGATGATGAGGGGCCTGGAGCATCGGAGAGGCTGAGAGAGCTGGGACTGTTCAGCCTGGAGAAGAGCAGCCTGAGAGGGGATCTGATCAATGTCCATAAATATCTGAAATGTGGGGGTTAAATGGATGGGGCCAGGCTCTTCTCAGTGGTGCCCAGTGCCAGGACAAGGGGCAATGGGCACAAACTGGAACACTGGAAGTTCCAGACAAACTGAAGGAAAAACTTCTTTGCTGTGAGGGTGCCAGAGCCCTGGGACAGGCTGCCCAGAGAGGGTGTGGAGTCTCCATCTCTGGAGATGTTCAAACCCCCCTGGACACTTTCCTGTGCAACCTGGTGTAGGGAACCTGCTTTGGCAGGGGGGTTGGACTGGATGGTCTCCTGAGCACCATGCTGTGATTCTGTGTAATTAGGAACCATCAAAAGGAAAATTTTCCCAAAGAACCTTAGATCTTAGGACAGCAGGGTGGGGAAGAGCTGGAGCACCCACTGCCTCCTCATGAGGAGCCAGGACATGCCATGCTGTGGCAGAACACGGCGAGGCTGCACATGATGTGAGAGATGTTTGAGACCATCTTACCCGCAGGGCACTTCTTGCAATAGCGATCGCTGTCTTGGACTTGGTAAAACTCTTCCACTTCCCTGCTTGGGTCCAAAGGATCCAACTTGTCCCTCTTATCCAGTGCTGCTGCTGCAGCAGTTTCCAAAACAATTTCCTGCTAAAAAAAAAATACAGAAAAACTTGGGTCAAAAAGCACCCCAAGTCCAGGAGACCAGGGAAGAACAAGAAGGGCTGCTCTACCCAGTGTGCTCCAGTCAAGCAGGAGAGGAGCTCTGGGATGGCTCAGAGCCACTGGACCTGGCAGCCAAAGCTGCCCTCGATGCAAACACGTGTTCAAGGGCACGTTCCCCACACCACGGTGCTTATTTCCTTGGCAAAGCCCAAGGAGGAGGTTTGCAGAGGGATTCCTGTGTGCCAGGTTATCAGCAAGGCAAAGGTTCCCTAACGCTTCCTTAGGATAACATCAGGTCCCTCTTCCTTCCCCAATTTCTGAGCACGTGAACCAACAGCACCGATGAAAATGGAAGGGTAGGGAAGAGGAACAGGGAGAGAGTTTGTGGGGAGGAAACCAACCCCGTGTTAAGGCTGGTAGGTGGCTTTCGTGCCCACAAGAAACACCCGGGCTGCTCCGGGCTCCCAGGGGACAGCAAAGCCAACAGCATTTCCACATTATCCCTGTGTCAAGGCTGGTAGATGGCTCTTGTGACCACAAGAAATACCCAGGCTGCTCTGGGCTCCCAGGGGACAGCAAAGCCAACAGTGTTTCCACATTATCCCTGTTATCTTGTGTGGATCAGGAAGCCAACGGCCCCGTTTCCGCCAGCACCTTTCTGCTGGCTCAGCTCTTTCCGTACCAGCTGGGTCACTCCAGCTACAGGGGAACGATGCTCAACAGGAACAGCCATTCATCCCATCAGACTTTGGGGAGATTTTTGGGCACCCCATGTCCCTGAGGGTGACAGTGCCCTTGGCATCTCAACCAGCACAGCTGCTCCATGGATATAAATTGATATAAATGGATATAAATTGACATAAAATGATAAAAATTGGCATAAACTGATATAAATTGATACAAAACTGATATAAATTGATACAAAATTGATATAAGTTGATACCAAATTATATAAATTTGCCCCAACCTCCAGCCTCTGCCCCTCTCCCCTGGGTTATAGGGAGGGACGATGCCTGGCCGTGCTGTCTGCTGTACAAGTGACAGTCTGGCAAAGGTACTTTCCCCTTTCCCAGCAATACGCTGGGCATGAAACCTGCCTCTTAAAGCAAATATTTCTGCCATGAGTCAGAATTTGCCTTGAAAGGCTGAAACAATAGAGACCCAGCCATCCTCTGAGACAGCCCAGCCATCTACAGAACTGATCTCCCCCCCCCTCCTTCCTCCCCAGACACTTCCCGCGCTTGTACGGTGCCAAAACCGGCTGCAGCAGGTCCAACGGGTCACGGGGCTGCAGAGGGTGACGCAGACCCACAAACAACACCGCCAAGATCAGCCAGGTCACGGGGAGGGTGATCCTCCCCCACCACATCCCCTAACACGCAGCTTTGCCCAGATAAGACACACGGACCTGGAGAGACACAGACCCTTCGAGTCCTGACCAGCCCAGGAACGGGATCATCTCCAAACCCTGACTTGGAGGAATCAAATCCACATCCCTCTGACGGCTTCTGGCACCACATCTCCTGCTGCTGTTTCCTCCAGCTGGGAGGGTTTGCAGGTTTATTATAAAGTGCTTTTCTATCCAGCTTAAGAGAAAAGTCTTGCTTTTACCTCCCAGCTACCAGCAGCTCTGAGCTTTACCCCATTCTGGGCTTGTAAGGACTGAGACTGGGCAACTTGTCCCAGCACCAAACTGTCCCCATAGGGAAATTAAAAAGTGTTTTCTTCCCCATTCCAACTCTGCCAGGCTGTGCAAGCGATGGCAGCAACAACAGAGTGTTATCTACTGTTTGGAAAGGCCCCTTAGGCAGAGGATTTCATTGCTTTTCATGACACAGCTACTCCTCAGCAGAGCTTGCACAAGTGCACGGTAAGGTTATCTGCCCACATCACCTTCCCCAGCAAGTGCAGTTCAAGTGCATGGTCCCACCATAGAGCCCTCAGCTGCCATTCCTGACTGACCTATCAGTCTTACAAAGCACGGGGAGAAACCAGGCTGTGGGTGAGACGTGATGGTATTCATGAGTAGTGTTCACCCACAGTAAACATCCCAAGAAAGACATGTTGCCTCAAGGCAGGGGAATCACCAGGCACAGGAATTCCCAACACCCTCCTCAGCTAAAAGCTTTTTCCTTCCAGATGATCAGGGCTGGAAAAAAAGCTCTGGGAAGCACTAAGCTTTGATCTTAAAGGTCTTTTCCAACAACTACGATTCTGTGATTCTGTCCTGAAGAAAAGGAGGCTGAGGGGAGACCTTCTCATGCTCTACAACTCCCTGAAAGGAGGGTGTATAGAGGTGGGGGGTCGGTCTCTTCTCCCAGGTAACAAGGGATAGAATGAGAAGAAATTGCCTCAAGTTGCACCAGGGGTGGTTTAGACTGGATCTGAGGAAAAACTTCTTCACCCAAAGGGTGGTCAAGCATCGGAACAGGCTGCCCAGGGAGGTGGTGGAGTCACCTTCACTGGTGGTATTTAACAGACGGGTAGATGAGGTGCTTAGGGACATGGTTTAGAGGTGGGATTGGCAGTGTTGGGTTTATGGTCGGACTCGGTGATCTTAAAGGTCTTTTCCAACCACTATGATTCTGTGATTCTGTGAACTTTCCCTTCTTCCATCCCCAATTGGTTTTGCTCCTGAAGAGATCCCAAGGAAGGACCTTACAGCAGAAGGCAGACCCTTCGCTGAACTCCTGACCACCAAGGCACATCCGTGCAGCCCTTGATGGCAGCAAGAGAGGCTACAAACCAAGAGCATGAAGGACCAGGGATAAAAGAGATGCCAGGCAAACACCCACCGTGCCTCTGCTCCGAGGGCACAGGTCTGACAAACATGAGGGTTTCCTCCCCACCCCGAGACTTTCCACGGATGGAATTTGAGCTCCCGCAAACAGAGAAATCCAGTCACATTCCTCCTCAGGAGCTGGTGGCCCAGGTCCAGGCATGATGCAACAAGCATCGGTGAGCAGAGGAAGGAACTGCTGCCACAATATCATACGATTATTACGTGAGGCATCGTCAGTCCTGATCGGTTTCCCCTCCCCTTTTTTTATGAAAAAGGAAAAAATAAAGTAAAAGAAAGAGGCTGTTAAGAGTGTGCCCTTAGGTGATGGGTTTAGCAAGGCTTGACTTTTATCAGGCAAGTCTAAATAAACTCTCATATACAATATAGGGAAGGAACTGGATGAGAAGCTGCCCTGCTAAAACTTGTTCTGTGCAGTGCTGCTTTCAGCAACAGCAATTCCAGCACGGGAACAGCCACCACGTGTCCCAAGGCCACGGCTCCACTGGGCTCCCTTGCGGTGGCACGGATTATAGAGCAGTTTTATATCTGGATAAAACTATCCTGAGTTTCATCCTTGGGACAAAACTCAGGGCAGGATCCTCAAGATAAAACTCAGGGCAGGATCCTTGGGATAAAATTCGGGGCAGGATCCCTGGGATAAAATTTGGGGCAGGATCCCTGGGATAAAACTCGCGGCAGGATCCCTGGGATAAAACTCGGGGCAGGATCCCTGGGATAAAACTCGGGGCAAGATCCTTGGGATAAAACTTGGGGCAGGATCCCTGGGATAATAAAACTCTGAGCAGGATCCCTCAGACAAAACTCAGAGCAGGATCCCTCAGACAAAACTCAGGGCAGGATCCTCGGGATAAAACTCAGGGCAGCAAAACTCAGGGCAGGATCCTCGGGATAAAACTCGGGGCAGGATCCCTGGGATAAAACTCGGGGCAGGATCCCTGGGATAAAATTCGGGGCAGGATCCCTGGGATAAAACTCAGAGCAGGATCCTCGGGATAAAACTCGGGGCAGGATCCCCGGGATAAAACTCAGGGCAGGATCCCTCAGACAAAACTCGGGGCAGGATCCCTGGGATAATAAAACTCCGAGCAGGATCCCCCTGACTTCAGGTGAGACAGGACTTTGGGTATTTCGGAGTTTTATAGCAACACCCAATCCATGAGGAAATATGACACGCACAGGTAAGATTTTCTGTCCTCAAAGCCAACGTTGCCAAG
>NW_010327560.1:0-206 GCF_000700745.2 Antrostomus carolinensis | reverse complement strand
GCCATGAGATCCCGAGATCGAACGGCAAACAAGGTTTGGGAGCACAGGGAGCGGGAATCCCCAGGTAGGTACCATAGTGTAAACTTCCAGCCCCACGAGTCACACGTGCCACTGGCCAAGCGCTTGTGCTCTCGCCCGCTGCCCCACAGCCAGGAGGGCTGAGATCACCCTTCCCATCCCACCGCCACGCTGCTGCTTCCATCCTG
>NW_010327559.1:0-25372 GCF_000700745.2 Antrostomus carolinensis | reverse complement strand
AAAGGCTGAGGGATCTGGGTTTGTTCAACCTGGAGAGAAGACAGCTCAGAGGGGATCTGATTAATGTTTATCATTATCTAAAGAGAGAGTGTCTAGAGGATGGGGCCAGACTCTGCTCACTGGCACCCAACAATAGGACAAGAGGCAATGGACATAAACTGCAGCATAGGAAGTTCCACCTGAACATAAGGAAGAACTTTACTGGGAGGGTGACTGAGCACTGGGACAGGCTGCCCCGAGAGGGGGTGGGATCTCCCTCCCTGGAGGGATTCAAAAACCATCTGGACAAAATCCTGGTTCATGTGCTCTAGGAGTCCCTGTTTGAGCAGGGGGGTTGGACTAGATGACCTTCAGAGGTGCCTTCCAACCTCAACCCCTCAACCATCCTGTGATTCTGTGATGACTCCACTTATTTTTGTCATTTAAACTAAGCAATAGAGCTGGTTGAACATTTTTCCAATCCTTTAATTTTAATAAAAGTGGTTAAGAGAAGTGTTTAAGAAAAATCTTTATTTCCTCTGGAAATATCCTTTTGGGATATTTTAGAGAACGTTTTCAGGAGAGAATGCCAAAAATTATGGGTTTCATACTGAACATCTTTGTTCTGTGCCTAATGAATAGTAACTTACCACATTTTATTGATAAGTAGAGAGACAGAAAGACAACATCTTTGTGTCACACGTGTATACACGGCTTTGTTCACACACTGAAATTTTTTTTTATTGCTATATCATCACACATTTATATATTATAAAAGCAATTTAAGAATGGGTCAAGAACAGGATCCAAACCAATCGCCATGCTTCCCAGTCTGAAGCTGTAATTACCGGCCGTTTCTTTCTTACACATTATATTAGCTATGAAATATTCACTGTGATTAACAGTAATGACAGATCTTTCCTATTCTAGCGTGCAATAGGGTTTTTGTTATATCCATGAGATATTATAAAAGAGATTGTGTGAAAATGAAGACAAAATTCTAAATAAGAGTTAAGGTTCATTGAAATTAATTCCTGATCAGTTTCCTCTCCATAAACTCTCTAAAATAATTATCATATTTTCTTATAAAATTCAATTTTATTAAAAAGAAATCATTTGTAGAAATACAGTCAGCTGGGTAAGAATCTACATTCATTCTGAATAACTGAACTCCATGGTTTCAGAGTAAAAGCATCTCAGCAAGTTCAATCAAATATGAATTTACTGAGTAAATTTATAATATTGTATTCAAATATGACATTTATAAGTGGGGTTATCCAAAGGTGCATATATTTGGGGTCCTGTGAGAATAAAAAATAGAGAAAATAGTTGAATTAATCCTGATTTCTTTCCTCAGAACTAAAATTTCAGGACTTGTACAGAATTACTTAATTACTTAACCTTAATCGTAAAGGTCTAGGAGAGCAGAAAATGTATCCAGTGAGTTCTACACAGAATAACGCTCTGGGATTCTGTGCAGAAAGGAATGACTTAAAATTATAGTACCTGCAACTTCACCTGTGTGTTTATTCTCTGTCACAAACAATATCATTCTAAATATAGACTGCGTGACAACATTTATTAAGTGGGAAGTTTTTTTGGGTTTTTTTTAGTGAGAATAATATTGGTATCTAATTAACTATAAAATAACATCTCTTGATTAAAAAAAAGAATTTAATTATTGTGTTTATGAGGAATGCAGATGCTTATGGTTCAGATGTTCTGATTAGTAGGAGAGTGCAGATTCCTTCTCCTGGGGAGGAATACCCACAAGCACCAGGACAGGTTGGGGCTGACCTGCTGGAGAGGAGCTCTGAGGAAAAGGACCTGGGTGTGCTGGTGGGCAGCAGGTTGGCCATGAGCCAGCAGTGTGTCCGGGCGCCAGGAAGGCCAACAGTGTCCTGGGGGGCATTAAAAAGAGCGTGGCCAGCAGGTCGAGGGACGTTCTGCTCCACCTCTGCTCTGCCCTGGTGAGGCCACATCTGGAGTGTTGTGTCCAGTTCTGGGCTTCCCAGTTCAAGAGGGACAGGGATCTTCTGGAGAGAGTCCAGCAGAGGCCACAGAGATGATGAGGGGCTGGAGCATTTGCCTGACGAGGAGAGGCTGAGAGCTGGGACTGTTCAGCCTGGAGAAGAGCAGCCTGAGAGGGGATCTGATCAACGTCTATAAATACCTGAAGTGTGGGGGCCAAATGGATGGAGCCGGGCTCTTCTCGGTGGTGCCCAGTGACAGGACAAGGGGCAATGGGCACAAACTGGGACACCAGAAGTTCCAGACAAACTTAAGGAAAAACTTCTTTCCTGTGAGGGTGCCGGAGCCCTGGGACAGGCTGCCCAGAGAGGGTGTGGAGTCTCCATCTCTGGAGATGTTCAAACCCACCTGGACACTTTCCTGTCCAACCTGGTGTAAGCAGGGCGGTTGGACTAGATGATCTCCAGAGGTCCCTTCCAACCCCCACCATTCTGTGATTCTGTGATTTCAGCCTGAATCTTGAACCATGGGCATGAGGTAAGAGTTGATATGGAGGAAAATGTTGAATTTGGGCACTTGAACAGGTTGATCCAAGAACTCTGCATGATGGGAGGTCTTGATATGGCTAACCTAAATTGAATGGGGTTTTTTCATTTGATTTACTCACTGCCAATTGCTGAAAGTAGCATTTTGGAGGTTTTGTTTGGGGGTTTTGGGAGGTTTTCGTTTTGTTTTGTTTGATTTGCTTTCTTTTGGTGGAAAAAAGAAGCATGATTCTGAAGCAAGTTACGACAAGGTGTCATAGTCTCAAGTCTAAAATACTGTTAGTTTCATATCTTGATTCATGATAAAAGGTTTTCAAACGTCATTAGGGAATAGAAATTTGCATTTCTAACCAGCCATAATGAATAAAGACACTCCTCTAAACCTTCTGAAAGGGCTTTGGAAAATTGTCAATGTTCTTTATGAAGGCTGAAGGTGGAAGTCTAGAGAGCTGGACACATGGAACACAATTCCACAAAACATCTGGATGACAGTGAATCTTACCATCTTCCAGTATAAGCAATAAAATTGTGAGCAATAACATACCATAAAATATAATTGATTTTAAACACTAGTAACTATATAATAGTAGTGATAGTATTTTAAAGTCTACTACGGATAGTCTTGTCTGCAGGCGAGTGAAAAAGGCCTAATTAAAATGAACTGTAATGGTGTTTGACCAGCATGTGATTTCCAAGGTCTTGTAATCTTTCTTCATTCCCCTGAATAATTGAGAATACTCTTTTTTTTTTGTGGTCTCTGGACGAGTAATAAGAAAGAGGAAAAAAAGACATGAAGGTAATTTATTTGCTCTTTCTCCAGTACTGACATTTTTCACCTTAATGAGCACTTAAAATGTAAATTATACAGTCAGCTTAAAAAATAGAACAAAAGATACGTGTGAGGTTGTTTCTTATTTTTCACATCAAAATTAGCTGCAATCAGGGTAAAAAATTTTCATCGTTCCATACCAGACTTTGCCCAAAACTACTGGGCATCATGAAATACCTTTAAACATTGACAATACTTGTTAATATTTTCCTAGAGCTGAAAGTTTAGAACAAGGGGTTTTTTTCCACTTTAGCTGAAGACAGAAAAACTGAATCAATAATACTTTTAAGTATTTTCTCCAGTGTTTTGGGTTTTGATTTTGGGTGTTGGTTGTTTTTCTTTTTCTTTTTCCAAATACAAATACATTATTGAACCTAGATCTGACATCTTCTACTGCAGTCTTGAAGAAGAGACCAAATCTCAGGGAACTTGTTTAACCTCCCAGCTCAACCTGCCTAACTCTTTTCATTGATATCTAGTGTCTAATTACTTCTTGGCTTATAAAATGCTTTGAGGTATTGCAGCAAAAGCTATTTTAGGAATGAGGTGGTATTGATACTTATTATTATGCACTTATTTCATAATCCTCAGAAAGGAAAGATTTGTTTACAGCTTAGCATTTTCCATCAATGTGTAGTTTAAAGAAGATCTCAGAGCTCCATCCATTGAGTTTTTCTCTTGACTGCTAAATATTACTGTTCTACTATATGGCTTATGAAAAGAAAATGATATCACCGAAGAAAATGTACCTTTAAAAAAAAATACTTCCTAGTAGAAACACTTCAGTTATTCCCTAACACTCTGGACAGCTGCCTCTGAAGAAATATGACCAAGGGCTGTGAATATTATACATACTGTACATTGATTTTCTGAATAATATAAAGGTTATTGATGCAGTTTTGATTTGGAAGATGTGACTCTGAAAATTACTTGGAAACCTGGATAAAAGGTTTCATAAGGCTACAAATATGAAAAATTTTACTATCTGTGAAAGCAAATATATTAAGAAAAAACAAGTTTCCCAAAAGAATTTGAGTCCAGGATTTGGTTTGTTCTTTGTTCTCAGGATTTATAACGCTCTCTGAGAAAGCACACAAAGTCTACGAATAATTATTAGGAAAAAAAGTATTGACCAGTTTAAAAAATAAATATTTTTATTTATTGGATAAACAATTTTATTACTATTTTTGCAAACTAATAGTATTATGAATCCAACACCATGATCATTATTCCCATCATCTAAATTAATCTCCTGGAAGATTTTATATTTTTATTTTGCACTATACCTATTATAAACTTCACTAAGAATATTCTGGAGTATCTTGTTACACACTGAAAACTTTTTCCAGAGTATTCTTTCTCAAAGAATACACATAATACTGAATGAATGCTCCTAGAAAGGAAGCCTAATCGTGTGATCAAAGTTAATCAAATCTACTTTATTATTCTCACTCTATTTCTTGGGGATTTTTTTGCAGACATTCCCTACAATTTTGATAAACGGCATTTCTCCTCCATGTGCATTTGCTTCCTACCAGTGAAATTCATGTAATAAAATTTCCTTCCATCCTTTTCCTTGTCTGTTTAGCTTGGAGGCAATGGATGCCTCTTATTATCTGGTTATAAACTTAACTGATCCCCACCAGCAACTAAAACATAAATCAAACGGAAATAACAACAAGCTTAACACATTGATATGACTAATAAAAATGGTCTCTGTAAGGAAACTGCACAATTTTCAAGCCAGTTAGATTGTATCAACAGATTTTTTTCCCGTTCTTTTTCCACGTTAGACACTATCCATTCCATCTAACACCACCTCTTCTTTAATGGCACAGGACTTCTAGGACTACTGCACTCTATCAAGAAAATAAACCACTAATTTAAGTGTAGCTAAAAAATGCACTTCAGGGTACATGGGAAGTATCTTCAGTATCACTCTGAGATTCTCATTTCTAAACTTTAGCTGGAGATACACGAGATAGGTGGGGAATTTTCCTCTTCTAACTCATGCCTTCTAAATACAGTGGGAGTGAGGTACTGAAGAAAACAGTAAAATATTAATTGAATGCTTTTAGTAAAAAACAGTGATTACTAAAAAAATGAAAATTTATTTTTGTCGTAAATCTCAGTTATATTCATTTCCAAATGTTTAAAACTAACCCAGACTTTTCACGTAAATATTTGTATATTGTTTAATTGCTCTTTCATACTAAACATTTATAGAAATATTTTCAATCACAATTTAAAAAAAAATTGGAACATTGTTTTATTTTCTGAATTAACTTTTTGAGAAATTTTGGACTTCTGTGATTGACCAGAGTAATGTTAACATTTTTTTTTTTTTTTTTAATGAAGTCATAGTAATATTTTTAACCAACTTAAAAACAAGTATTGCCCTTATCCTGCTCTCTCTCTCTTCCCCTCCCCACCCCCTTCAAATCCTGCTTCAAATTAAATTATTGGTCTGTTAAACAAAGTGCTGCTCAATGAAATAAAAATGTAGATTAGAAATTCTGTTGAAAAATTTGGACATTTCCTTATCAAGTGTCACTCTTCATCTCTTCTTTTCATGCCTTTGCTCTCTCATGTTGTAGACGTGGTTTTCTACTGATGACTTGATATTTTGTGCAGCCATTTTAGGTGTAATTATGTATTTTTTTTTTTGTGAAGCAAACACCTAATCAGCACTTTCAGGGGCATCTGCAGCTCTGCGTTCAGCTAATTACCTGTCAACTTTTTGATGGTGTCTGTGTTGGGTCATGTACTTTATTCCCAGCCTATTGCAAGCAAAGAACTGAAGGGAAAATCAATCACGTTTTGGTTTCACACCAGCTTTTATAAAATGTACCAAAAGCTATTTTTTTTTAATTGACTGGTTTAGAGCTCTATTACAATTCTATTTTATAAAAATTATGGATACTAACATATAAATGAGTGCACATATGAACACATGTGTTTACATATATAACTGTACAGACACACAAGCCAAGCAGTCTTAAGTTTCTAGATGCCTTGGAGGCTTTTTTGAACTTTGCAAGGTGAGTTTCACTAGAAAATACTGAATTACCAAAGAAAAAGCATTTTCTTTCTTCAAAATTCCAGAATGCCTAGAGCAAGTATTTGTAGAAAGGGGAAAATGGATAGAAAAATCTCAGGACATGATCAATGTACTAATTTCCAGCATGAATGAACTCTCTGGAGTTCCTGAAATGGGTGCATATTTATCTTCTGACTATATCAACATTTTTCCCACAGAAAATTATTGATAATCTCAAGTTTTTTTAGAATATAATTGCACAGCTTTCAATTATTCTCTCTTCTGTTGCCTTCATGCTGAAAACAGAATCTTTTTTTTTTTTTTTTTAATTGTTGACTTAAGCTATGAAACTCTAGCATTTTAAAAATTGTTTTATGCAATTCCAGGAATATTAAAGGTTCCAGAATATTTTGCAATGTTTTCACAGCCAAATACTGGTTCTTGAGACTTCTACATTAATGTATTTCACACAACAGCTTACCATTGTTTACAGATCATTTTTCATTATCACTTCTGTGACTCTATCCATTCTCCTGTACTGATGAAACCTGGGAATGGAAACGTGCTGTTTATTTTGTGGAGTATTGATATGTTTGGACAGTTAGTTCATGGGTGGCTAACTTCACTGCTGCTGCTAGTTGATCAACACAGAAATGCTGATCAAATTTCTCTCATGCTGTGTTCTCAGGCTGACTAGGAAGAAGTAACAAAGCTTATAGTTTGATCTACTTTCTCTCCTTGGGCTCTAACTATACACCATGTCATACCTTTATGTTTCAAAAAATCATAAATCAAAATACACTCAATTGCAGCACCTTGAATTTCAGAGTTTAAAATGAGAACAGTTGTAAATGTTGATTGCAAGTTGTTCCTAATTTTCTCAGTCTCCATATAAAAATACGTCTCTTCTCAGGCTCTTGGTATTACATGTATGTGGGGAATTGTTTCCATTCAAACTCATTGTGTTTGTGTTCAGATTGTGTCACTGGCAAAGACAGTCTCGGGAAGATGAGGATTATCTGTGACTGATTGTAGTACAGACAACTTCACCATCACAACATCCACAACATACAGTAGAAGAGAATAGAACAGAATGGTTTAATTTAGTTTAGTTTAGTTTTTAGTTTAGTTTAGTTTAGTTTTGTTCAGTTTAGTTTAGTTTAGTTGTAAGGGACCTACAACGATCATCTAGTCCAACTGCCTGACCAACCCAGGACTGACCAAAAGTTCAAACATGCTGTTAAGAATATTGCCCAAATGTCTTTTAAACACCACTAGGTACGGGGCACTGACCACCTCTCTAGGCAGTTCCAATGTTTGACCACCCTCTCGGTAAAGGAATGTTTCTTAATGTCAACTCTGGATCTGAATGGCCTCCAAAGTTTCGAAGAAGACAAGTTCAAAGAGGATCACCACTTCAGCACCCTGCTCTGAATTCAGCTGCACACCTAGAAAGGAACAACCAACCAAACCAATGAAAAACTCTCACCTAAGTTTATTGCCAAAGACCTTGACAGAAATTAAGGGATGGCAAAATCGGGTCTGGTTGTGGAGCCTGAGTTTTCACACTCTCTTTCTGGGTGCCAGGGAGCCTTATAGAGTGATTTTTACCTGTATCTGCATATATCTGCCCTCCCCACCTGAGCACCCCATGGGAAGATGGTGTGAGCTGGGCCCAGCACTGCTGAAATGTAGGAGCTGTTTCACAGAATCACAGAATGTCGGGGATTGGAAGGGCCCCCCAAAGAACATCCAGTCCATTCCCCCTGCCAGAGCAGGAACCTAAATGAGATCACATAGAAAGGTGTCCAGGTGGGTTTTGAATGTCTCCAGAGAAGGAGACTCCACACTGGAGATATCTCAGGAATTGTAGGGTAGAAATTTGAGGCTATTTTAACAATAGCTGGGGGAAGATTTTGTGAAAAGCAAACCAAGTTTGATCTTCTCAGAGGTAGTGCTTGTAGTCCTCAAGACTACCAGTTGTCCTGTTTTTTAGCTGAAATAGAGCTGGTTTTTCTTTTTAGTAATGAGAAGAGTGATATTTTGGTTTGCAGCCTGAGACTCTCTGTGAGAGAGACACTGATAACGTACCAATGTTTGCATTTTTGTCACTGGAAGTGAAGGACTTTGTGTTCTGTTAGTCCACAAGCACAAGATTTAAGGGGGAGAGAAGAATATTTAAATTAATAAACTTAATTGACATTTAGATATGCCAATGGGATATTCCATATCATATCCCATCATGTCCAGTATATTAGGAAGGGGCTCTTCTTCTCTTGCTCTCTCTGGCTTTGGCTCGGGCTCTGGCTCTCCCGGGATTGCGGTTTCGGTTCGGGATTGTGGCTCCTGCGGGATCGTGATCTGGGAACGGGCCAGGCTGGGTCAGGAGGGGGGTTGAGCTATAACATTGGGTGTCATTCACTTGCATATTTTGTTACTGTTATTATTATCTCTACTATTTTAATATTATTAATAGTATTATTTTAAGTTTTCTCTGTATTATTAAACTGTTCTTCTCTCACCCTACAAGCCTCCTTACCTTTCCCCCCATTCCTCTCCCCTATCCCCTGGGGTGGGCGGGTAGTGGGTGAATGGCTGTGTTGGCTGCTGGCCAACGGCCAGCCCAGTGAAACTATCACACCAGTACAGACTCTAAGGCTGGGAATTGCCTTCCTCCAATGGGGATCCATCAGTGGAGACCAGGGGCTGAGAAAGCTCTTAAAGAAGCCATGAAACTGGGCAAATCTACCACAGCAGGGACATACAGTTTGAGAGAGGTGACCTGCTGCGCATGATTCCACCTTTGAATTCACGCATCCACAGCGAGCAATTGAATCACTTCTAACAGCCATCACCTGAATCACAAAATTCTCTTGAATCAGCAGCTTTGAATAAAGTTTCTTTTGCTTTTGTTACTGCTTGGTCACCTCCATGACATTCTTTATCCAAGGAGATACTGCTTTGGCATTTTGTTTTAGATTGCTTTTGCCCCTTGTCTATATAGCATCTCACAGAATATAAACCAGTGGTTATTGATTTGTTGGCAGACTTGCTGGTGCTATTGCTGGTTATATCTCCGTTGGTGGCAATGCTACAGCTGTGCCATTTAAAAATCATCTATCATATATACATATGCATATACATATCTAATTAATTCAGTTTTAATGCAGTATGTCAAAGTTCAAGTTTTGTCTTTGAAAGACTGCAACAGAGCTTGGTTATATATATAGTTTTTGCTGTGTGTATATGTATATTTATGAATATATGTCCATATAATGCAAATACATAATGCATAAAATCCTGGATTAGGTAATCTAATATCTACAGGCATCTTTTTTCCTTTCCTTGTATAAGAAAACTAATGCAACAAATTAGGTGGGTTAAGTTAGGTCGCATGAAAACCTGTCAAAGGGTGGTTTCTTCTTTGTTGTTAAATACCATTAATAATGTTACATTTTTCCTGTTATTTGATGATGTAAATGACCAGTGTCGTTGCCCTTGATAGGTATTTGTAACAGAAACATTACAGTTCATTTGAATGAAGAATTAATAAGAGAGTCTGTGTGAGGAAACACCAGAAAGAGCTGTCTAAAATGAGAGACTTTAAACCTCAGATTAAAACAAAGGACAGATCAGAGTCACCGTGAGGTCCTAAATCGTACAAAAAAGCACATCCAAAACCCCATACCTAATTACCAGTTCAAGGAGAAGGTAAGAAATGGGATGATGGCTCTTTATCCAGTTTCACCTCCTTGCTGTGTCCTCTGTGCACCTCCAGTTAACCCCGACCAAATCACCCAACCCCACACTTCATGGTGCTAGTGGCTGTTGCAGCCTGAAACTGTTTTGGTGAGTGAGGGAAACCAGTTGTGTTTTAAAATGAAAATGCTTTTGTCTGCTCAGTGTCCCACTGAGCCTTGTGACCTGACTATTAGTTGCTCCAAAGCATGGTCCATAAAAAAAAATAAATTCCAAACCATTGTTCTTAGCCCACCACACAATTATAACAGGATATTTTTGACCATTTAATCTGTGCAATTTCAGTTTTCAAGCCTTTCAAGTTTGTGGGCAGTTCTGGTTTCACTCGGAATAAGGGTACAGATCCTTGTAGAAACCAGAGAGTCATATTAAATTGGGATTGTTTCAAAAGTCTGTTCCAGGTGAGAAATAAATTGAGTTCAAAATGTTTCCTTGTCAGGACACTGCTTCAGAAATAACCTAATCTTGCAATCTCAGCTCCGTTACAGTTTCTAAAACTTGTTATAACAACGGAGTTCACCTAGTTCTGTCATTTAAATGTTGTCATTAGGCTGTGATAGATGAGGAAAGATCCTTAATATGCCATTGCTCTTTTTTTGTTGTTTATTTAAGCTCTATCCAGATCAAAATATTTCTCACTTCACGTCATTTCTCATTACAGTTGAAAGTTTTCGGGGTATAATTATTGGCTAGTGAAGATAAGTGGATTTTTTTATTTTAATTTATTTTTGTTCTGCATTTTGTTACGCTGTTTATCTCTCAGTCAAAAGAAACCAAGGCTACAAATGTTAATGAATAGTGCATACATCATCTGTGGGGTTTGGTTCCTGATAAAGGAGGTTTCATTTATGTATTATTTAGATAACGTGCACTTCTTTGACTAAGCCAAAGTCTCACGGAAAATAAATAGAAACCTTAATCAGAGCTTTCTCAGAGACAATTAACTGAAGGGCTGTTAAGGTATGAGCAGGGGTTTGTTACTAGGAAAGGGAGAGAAAAGTCATATTTTGTTCAGCTCAGGATCATTCCACAACAACTGCCCTGGAGGACGAGCAATTAAGAAAATCCACAGTTTTGCAAGGGATGCCTTTTCTAATGACCAGAATTAAGCTTTGGGTTTTTTACTTCTTAATTAAAATTCTAAATATTATTAACATGTTCTACTTACTGAGGCAGTATTGGGCTGCATTTAAGGTTTGATGTAATATAATCCAAAAAATATTTTCATGAAGTGAAAACCAGGAGTGATTATTTTGATAATATTCTTTTAACCACTTACTGCTTACTTTTGATAATACTTTAAACATTTTACTTATTTTTAACTATTTTCTTTAAATGGCAGAGAAACCTTGTAAGTTTAGATGGAGAATTTCTTTTGAGAGACCAATCTTTCTTGAAGGAGCTGGAGACAGGTGGTAACGCTCCTTAGTAATAAATTTATTTGTTCAGGGAACAATTCCTTTTCACAACATGTCCCCGTTTAGAAGATTTATTCTCCAGGGAATACAAGACCATATGTCTCATTAGGGTTGCAGTCCTTCTCCAGTCAGCCCCCATTCCCCCCAAGAAAAATACCAATATTCCCTTTTACCAAAGATAAAAGCATTTCACTTCTCCAGCACTTACGTCGCCTCCTTCATATGAGTTTTTCATTTCAGCCTTTTCTTCAACTAATTGCAAAGTTCAGGGGTTTTGATGGGGAGAAGGAAGAATCTTTTAGGGGGTTTTTTGTTTGGAGTTCTTTTTCCCAGTTAGACTCATGTTGACTGAAATGATGAAATAACAGTGGTTTTAAAAATAAAGAATAAAAAGAAGAAGGAATTGTATGTTGTGGACACCAAAGAGCACTTGGGGTTAAACCATATACCTGAGTGTTGTTCAATCGCTTCTTGACACCACTTCCCTGGAGATGGTGTTCCAGTGCTTCACCACCCTCTTCACCCTCTTGGTGCTTCACCCTCTTGGTAAAAAACTTTTCCCTAAGGTCCAATCTGAACTTCCCTTGGTACAATTTAAGCTATTTCCTCACTTTGTATCACAGGACACACGAGAGACAAGATGAGCAACTCTGGATGCAACTCCCCCTCTACTCCCTCCCATAAGGAAGTTGTAAGAAAGCAATGAGGTCACCCCTCAGTCTCCTCTAAGCTGGACAAAGGTAGTACCCTCAGCCCCTCCTCATACATCGTGTCTTCTCACCCTTTCTCCATCTTTGCTGCCCTCCTTTGGACACATCATTAATATATAGTTTGCACAGCTGCCTCCCAGAAAGTTCAGTGACTGGTGTAGGTCACCCAGAACGTTCATGTACAGCTGAGGTGACTTCTCAAAAATCTGACCAAGATTTAAGGTTTATCTCCAAAACTTGGTTCTCAGGCACTCAGATATCTGGTTCTAGGGTCATTCCCTTGCCACATCAGGACCAATAGGCTGATTCATACCTGCTGAAATGCTCACCCTAGAAATGGCAATTTAACATCACCATGGAGCAAGCAGAGATTTCCAGGGAGGTGTTGATGTATTTCTAAACCTTTCCTGTCCCACACTGTGCAAAGAAGATGGTGACACTTCCAGCACCTCAGAGACACATTCCTAAGCACAAAGTACAAGAAAGTAAGCCTTGGGGCAAAGGGAATGGAGATAACTAGGATAAGGACACTATCCAAAAGGAAAGGACCATAGCCGAGAAAAAAAAAATAATTAAAATTATAGAATAATTCCTGCAAATATCTACAGAATTTTGGTTTTCTTTCCTTTCCTTTCCTTTCCTTTCCTTTCCTTTCCTTTCCTTTCCTTTCCTTTCCTTTCCTTTCCTTTCCTTTCCTTTCCTTTCCTTTCCTTTCCTTTCCTTTCCTTTCCTTTCCTTTCCTTTCCTTTCCTTTCCTTTCCTTTCCTTTCCTTTCCTTTCCTTTCCTTTCCTTTCCTTTCCTTTCCTTTCCTTTCCTTTCCTTTCCTTTCCTTTCCTTTCCTTTCCTTTCCTTTCCTTTCCTTTCCTTTCCTTTCCTTTCCTTTCCTTTCCTTTCCTTTCCTTTCCTTTCCTTTCCTTTCCTTTCCTTCCTGCTGTTACCAACTTTCATATGGCTGAAGAGTTTTTCAAGTCTTTGGAGAGAAGACCAGATAAATATCTTTGAAATTTATGTATTTCTGAAGTGGCTGCACATACCTACTATTTCCTACAAGTGATCTGTCAGTGTCTTTGCTGAGACTTCACTTAAAAGAGCCTGAAATAAACTTTCTGTGTACTGAGAGTCTTTCAAGTTTCGGAGCTTAGAAAATCCTGTGATGCATCCCTCCTCATTAGTGCTGCTATATTCTGAGTTTCACAGTTCACATTCATTCCTTCCATAAAACTCTCCAGCTGGGTCTTGACTTGCCTACATCATTATATTTTTTTGAGCAAGTGGACAACTTTATTCTATTGATGAATTTATCCTCAAGGCAAATTTGATATAATTATATTATTCGTTATAGATGAGCAGAGAATGTTTTTATACCTGTTATCTAGAAGCTATCAGTTGTTCTCTTGGAGAAGCTTTAATTTTCTGCCAAGTTGTATTCCAGTTTTTCAGGCATTGTCTTCACTTTCTGCCAAAAGTAACTCATACTCAAAAAGAAAAACAAATCTCACCAAGAGGAAAGAGGACATCTCTCTGTGCTTTTCTGAAGAAGCTTGTTCACAACGATTTGCAGCTCCTGGAATAAACAGAAATTTCCAATTTATCTTCTGTCTGTCAATAGGTCAAAATTAGTTAAGCTCTACTTAGCCCCTGCAAGAGAATGCATTTTATAGGAAGACATCAGCTATAGTTTGATATCTGCATCAATGCTGAGGGAGAACATTATTGAAAACACTGCTGGGCAGGTTTGGTCTGGAGTAAGACTGCAGGTTCTCCACCCTCTCAGCCTCTGCCTTCTGTGACTTGGGAGACACAGCTCAAGCACTTGGTGGAGACTGAGGCAAAGAAGTCATTGAGTACCCCAGCCTTCTCCATATGCCAGGTGACCAGGTCTCTCGTTTCCTTCCAGAGGGAGCCCACATTTTCCCTAGTCTTCCTTTTATCCCCGATGTACCTATAAAAGCTTTTCTTGTTGGCCTTGATGTCCCTGGCAAGATTTAATTCTGTCAGGGCTTTAGTTTTAGTTGCTCGTGTCTCAACCCCTGAGCCTGTTTGTTCATATTTTCTCCTCACCATACCACTGGAGGTTAAATCTTACCTGGTTAAACCATGTCATTGATTGAGACAATAATGCTGATATATGAAAATGGGACATTCTTTGAGGACTATAACCTGTTAGGGAGGTGTCCTGGTTTTGCTAGGACAGAGTTAATCATAGAATCATAGAATGGTTTGGGTTGGAAGGGACCCCAAAGATCACCTGGTTCCAACCCCCCCTGCCATCAGCAGGGACACCTTCCACTAGACCAGGTTGCTCAAAGCCTCATCCAGCCTGGCCGAGAACACTTCCAGGGGGGAGCAGCCACAGCTTCTTTGGACAACCTGGGACACTGTCTCACCACCCTCACAGTGAAGAACTTCTTCCTAATATCTCATCTAAACCTCCCCTCTTTCAGCTTAAACCCATTTCCCCTTGTTTTGTCATTAACTGCCTTTGTAAAAAGTCCCTCCCCAGCTTTCTTGTAGGCACCTTCAGGTACTAGGAGGCTGCTATAAGATCTCCCTTAAGCCTTTTCTTCTCCAGATGTGTTTTCCAATTTTTTAAATTTTTTTTTTTACATCTCTAGCATTAGCCATCTTACCCTTTACCAGCCTGGTAGCCTCTTGGTTATTCCCAGCTAAATTCAGGGAAAACTAAGCAAGTCCCATAGTAATCTTTGACTTCTCTTACCATTTCTTTTTGGTCCCAAAGCCTACTAAGCAAGCTTACCCTGAACCTCTCCTTTCTTCCTAATATCTCATCTAAACCTCCCCTCTTTCAGCTTAAACCCATTTCCCCTTGTTTTGTCATTAACTGCCTTTGTAAAAAGTCCCTCCCCAGCTTTCTTGTAGGCACCTTCAGGTACTAGGAGGCTGCTATAAGATCTCCCTTAAGCCTTTTCTTCTCCAGATGTGTTTTCCAATTTTCAGCCTGTCCTCACAGCAGAGCTGCTCCAGCCCTCACATCATCCTCCTGGCCCTCCTCTGGACTTGTTCTAACAGCTCCAGGTCTTTTTTAAGTTGGTGGCCCCAGAGCTGGAGGCAGCACTGCAGGTGGGGTCTGAGGAGAGCGGAGCAGAGGGGCAGAATCCCCTCCCTCCACCTGCTGCCCACGCTGCTCTGGGTGCAGCCCAGAACACGGTTATTGGCCTCTGTGCTGCCAGCGCACGTTGCCGGCTCATGTTCAGCTTCTCATCCAGTCTTGGTGAAGGTAGACCTTGTTGACAGGGAACATGCCACATATGTGTCGTACTTCATGTAACATGAAAGCAGTAGGGTCCAGTAATGTGTCCCAACAGGTCTAGGAACACCTCTGCCTGCCGGTTAATGACTGCTGCTCCACACAGACCTCGCTCTGGAGCAAGGAGCAGATTGCAGCACAGAAGAACACGTATGGATTAGTTAAGGTATCTGCGATTTCTGAAGGAAAAGTATTCTAGATTTCATGTTGGCTGACATCTACATAAAAGTAGATGTCTTTTTTTTTTTGCTTGTGTCGCAGAGATTGTAAAGTAAGAGTAATAAAGATTGAGACAGAAATTAGAGTAGTAGTTAATAATAATCACTTAATGATTTTTAAAAATGGGAAATATCTTAGCATTAGCTTGCCACATAACTTCTACTTGTCTCCTTGAGAAGTTTTGGAAAGAGTTGCTTTTTCCTCAGGAGCTGACATAAGATCAGTGAATTGTACATGCCGGAGAAATTGATACAGGACCAACTCACTTCTCTCTCTCTCATTATATTGGAGTCAACAGCAAGAATAAAACTTGAGCACTTGTGAAGACATTGTCTGATAACCTGTGAACTTTTGGACTTCAAAAATTCCGAGGGGAGACAGTTCCTGAAATTCAGCATTGAATTTTATACCAGTTTAAGGCTGATTCACACTAGCTAGTTCTTCTTTTTCAGTGCTTTCTATCAGCAGAGATCAGTCTCTCTACCCTCATTTTGCTGATGAAAAATAATGAGGCACAGAGAGATAGAAGTGACTCGTCTAAACACATCCAGCAGGTGCAGGTGGCCTTGGAACCTGAGTTCAGAAGGACTAGCACTGCCAATTTGTTGCATCCAAGCTACGGAATAGGTTACTTGAATTCCCAGAAGTTTCTTACATTTATAATCTTTCTCATGACAAAATAAATACACTTTTAATGCAAAGTCAAGGATTTATTGCTAGTCTGAAGTCCTAGAAGTGGAATCAAAGCTTTACTTCTAGTACAGTTACAATGATGGTAAAACTGCATTTAAAATTATACGTGCACATACAGACTTCTTCACCTTCTTCTGATGTTATACTCATTCTTCGACTGCTCATCTGGGCCCTACTCTCACTGACTTCAGACTGGGGCTGGGCAGGGAGGCATTGCAGTCAGCTGTTAACTCCCCAAGTCCCTTGCCAGGAGAAGACTGTTGTTGACAGCTTCGTGCCCTTTGCCATAGCATTCTTTGCTGTAATTTTGATGTTTTTCTTAACCCATCCTTATACAATCTAACATATTTTTACACTTTTGTTAACCTTGTTCTTTTTTTTTCTTTTTTTTTACTGATTTTTAAGTCCATATTACATTTGAAGTTGATATATCGAATGAGTTTTATCCACCTTCCAAAGCTGAACTCTTTTGGTGACCCGTAATTGACTGCTAGTGAGTCGTTGTTATCTTGGTGCCCTCAACTATCATCCTTTGTCTGTATTTTCAAGGCTTCTGCCATCATCCCACACATGCCATCCTCTATGCTAAATGTTTCTATAAATAGATTAGTGACAAAAGGAGGGCTGAGGACAATCTCCATCTTTATTTGATCCAGGGGGAAACATAGTGAAAAAGGACGAGGAGAAGACTGAGGTACTTAATGGCTTCTTTTCCTCAGTCTTTAATAATAAGGCCAGTTATTCTCCAGATGTCCAGCCCCCTGAGATAGAAGACAGGGATCAGTAACAAAATGAAGCCCTCATAATCCACAGGCAAATGGTTAGTGACCTTCTACACCACTTAAACATCCACAAGTCTATGGGGCTGGATGGGATCCATCCAAGGGTACTGAGGGAGCTGCTGGAAGTGCACACCAAGGCGCTTTCCATCATTTATCAGCAGTCCTGTCTAAACAGGGAGGTTTCAACTGACTGGAGGTTAGTAAATGTCCCATCTACAAACAGGACCAGAAGGAGGATCCAGGAGGATCAGCCTGTCAGTCTGAGCTCAGTGCCAGGGAAGGTTAAGGAGCAGATCATCTTGAGTGCCATCACACAGCATGTGCAGAACAACCAGGGGATCAGGTCCAGGCAGCATGGGTTTATGAAAGGCAGGTCCTGCTTGACTAACATGATCTCCTTCTATGACAAGGTGACCCACTTAGTGGATGAGGGAAAGGCTGTGGATGTTGTCTACCTGGGCTTTAGTAAAGCCTTTGACACTGTTTGTCACAGTGTTCTCCTGCAGAAACTGGCTGCTCATGGCTTGGATGGGTGTCCCCTTCACTGTGTAAAAAAACAGCTGGATGGCCAGATCCAAAGAGTTGTGGTGAGTGGAGTTAAAACCAGTTGGTGGCCAGTCAAAAGCAGTGTTCCCCAGGTACCAGTACTGGGACCAGCTCTGTTTAGTATCTTTATCAATGATTTGGATGAGTGGTGCTTAGGGACATGGTTCAGTGGTGGACTTGGCAGTGTTATGGGTGGTCTTGATCTTAAATGTCTTTTCCAACCCAAAAGATTCTATGATTCTGTGATTCTATTAGAGGTCAACAGCAGCTCATTCTATGAAGAATAACTTGTTCTCAATATCTAATAGGTGTAGTAATACAGTACATCACACCACACAATTGTATAAAGCCAGGTAAGGAAAATGTAGGCAACAGTCACCTGGTGATTAGATAATTGCTGTTACAGCTAAACCAGCTAAAACGAATCTCCAGGCAGGCCCAGACAAACTCAGGAACCTGTGTTGTCAGCTTAAGGCAAAGTCTGCAGCCTCCTGTAAGAACTTACACCACCACATTTACTGGTTTATACAGCTGCCATGAGTCCCAGATCCGTGGAGTTCACTTAAAAAGATGAAGATGAGACTTTACTCTGGAGTCAAGGAGTACGTTGAAAGATTTTTTTTCCAAGAGCTTTTCAGATTCAGGATGAGAAAGATCTTCCGATATCTAAATGTTGCTGAGGAGAAGAAAATGTTTTCTTTCACAGCTCCCCCATTTTTCATCTTGCTTTTTCAGTCTATGTGTGAGTTTTATTTGTGTTCCATTCAATTTTCTCTAAGCCTTACTCCCCATTTGGTATCCTAAATACAAATTCTACAATATCCTGAGTGTGAAGAAGAATAAAATGATGTAAAATATACATCTTCAGAACTTTCACTTCTCTGACAGACTCTACCTTTCCTTCTTCAGTGACAGAAAGGGCCCTTGCAAATTTATTTTTCAAGTTGTGAAAGCTATTGTACACCAGGCTCACTATACTGCTTACTACTCAGATTTCTTTAATAGAAAAGGAAACTTTAAAAGAGATTCAGTCATCCATGGATGGCTGGTAAAGACAGCAGAGGCTAGAAAAGAATCACAAGCGGTTATAACAGAATAAATCTAAAGTAATGAAACAAAGTAGGATAAGATAATAGTAAGGGAAGTGAATAGAACAGGTGAAGAATTACTCTCTCTCTTCTCCCTGAAGAAAGCTGACAGTGGAATAGAAATAATCTTTTATAATGAAAAGGTGTGTTCACATTTTTAATGAAATATAAAAAAGAAAAATATGTAATAAAAATAATGAGACAACTAGAAAACATGACTTACAAGGAAAGATTTAAAGAGCTGAGATAGCTTAGGTAAGGGAAGACTAAAGGGAGATGTGGGAACAGTCATCAAATATGTAATAAGCTGCAAAAAGCAGGAAAAATATCTTTTCTTAGGTGAATAAGACAAGAGTAATGGGCTTAATCTGCAGCCAGGGATAACTTAAGTCAGGGAAAGGACAATGAAACATCGGCAGAGACAGTTTGAAGACAACATTCTGGGTAGTATTTACTTCCCTTGAGGTGCTGAATTTCAGCCTATATAACTTCTTGAAGTCTTTGTTAGCCTCATTTTCTGTGATTTTGTCAACCAGGACAGTAAAGAAGATGTTTCTCATGCAAAATGACCATTTCGCTGTTAATCTGTTTCACCTCAATCAGATTGGAAGGATCTTCTTTTCTTAAATTTGACTTTTCCAAAGCTGTTTTGCTGAAGACTCCATTTTCGTTTCTAAAATCTTGGAAACCAATATCTAGTTTAGTGGATGTTGTTATGAAATAAACTTGGTTGAGGCATAGTTAGTGATTGCCAAAGCTAAAAGCTTTAGATGGCTGAAGTAGGACACTTGATGCCTTTTCAGTGTCTGTTGAGTTTCTCTCTTTACGTATTTATGCATTTCAGAATAATCAGCACTGCTGGAGTGGTGTTAAACCAGGAAACAGAAGACAAACTTTCTGACCTCATGTTTTAGCAAAAAAAAGCTCGTTCTGTTTAGAACAGTCTGGTGGGCAGGTTAACAGCTGTTCAAGGAATATAAAATGTGGTTTTATTCAACATATGTAGTGAAAGAAAACAATCTCGATACTCCATCTATGGCAAGGATGAGATAGGGTGATATTGTTACATGTGAACAGCATCACCCCTGTGATATTTCTCTAGCGTAGATTTAGCTTTTACTCTTTTATAATATTATTATATTTAGCATAAACAAAACTAGTTGCCCAAATATTATGGCTACTTCAGAATAAGTAGAACTTTTTCATCACTGTGCAATAAGCCATTTAATCTTTCACAGGTTTCATGTGCCAACTGTCAGTTGGCACATGAAAATATGAGACCTTATTTGGGGATATTAGTTTTTAAATACTTGTTAATTCTGAAAATCTTATTGGACTCAGCTGAGGATGTAAAAACAGGGAAAAAATGCTTTCTGTAAACAAACAAGTGTCAGGGAAATCTATAAGGGGATTTATAAATTTATAAATGTTTTGTGGATTATTTTACTTCCCTTATCATCAGTATCACAGGAACTGCATTCAGGGTAAATACCAAAGAATTTCGTTCTTCCCATGAATCAGTATTCATGATGTCTTTCTATCATATATAATTCTCAGTCTTAATTAAAACCAAATAAAAAAGAAAACCCTATAATTTCTAAAAGTGTCTAAGAGATCCATTGGGATTATATTCATTGTACCGTCACCTCCAAAATTTGCTGGTTGAGCCCTGGAGGACACTTCTGAAACAACAGCATCTTCATGAACATTTGTTCACATCCAGCTAGGAGCTGATAACTGTTGGTTCAGTAAACTTTCTTGCAGGAGTTTGACCCACTTGGGAAGGACCGTCCTTGCTCTTTGTCTGGAGGTGATTTAATGGCATTTGCGTATCCCTGTCAGATTGATATCACATCGAATATTTGGTTAGTGCCACAGAAGTCTACCTGATTTGTGCAGCTCAACTGTAACTTTATTTCCTGGGGTTTTATTTGGTTTTACTTTACATTTATTTTATATTTACTTACCCTAAGTATAGCATCTCCCAGAGGTGAGATGAGCTCAACTGAAGCATCTGCAATATTTTGCTGCCTAATACTTAAATTACTATTTGTTCAAGAGCTGAAACCTACAGTGAAGTGGAGCTTTATAGAGGTCTGGGATCCACATTATCAATACTCCATTTTCACACTCAGAAGGGAGCAGTTTCAATTTAATATTAATTTAATATTTAACCAGATGATACTTTGCTCTTATTTAAAAAAGGAACATTTCCCCTGATATCAAAGTTCACTCATTTTGTCAAGTCAGACTGAGCAATAGTGTGTTTTACCCAGATCCAGACTGAAGGACTTTGGCTAAATTTAGACTTGTAAACTAAATACATCTCTAGGCATTCTCTTGACTTAAAGCAATTTGTGTCCATGCTAACTCTGTCTCTAACTCTCCAAAACAGCATGGTCAGAGCTAAACAGCTGGTGGAAACACTGGTCCCAGTGCTTCTTGCTCTACACCTGGCAATGGCTGGGGACAGTCCTTGGAGACTTCAGCCAGATCTGTTCCAGGGACCGCTCTGAGAACACTACAGACAATCATCTTCAGAGCTGATCGGAATTTCCTGGTTCCTTTTTATGGATTCAATAGTAACAAATATCATTTAATGCATTTATTAATGTTCTACGTTTTCCTTAAAAATCCTTTCCTTTATCTCCATTGCTAAACTCATGTATTCTTTGAGAATCCTTCATGGGTAACGGGATCAGCAGTGACAGGAGCAATCCTTTTTCTCTCCATGAGGATTCACTCTCGGGGAAGTGTTGGAGGTGACAGAAATTTTGGACCAATACTCATTATACCTGGAAAAAACCCTAGAAAATTAACAGAGGAAGGTACATGGCACTATCCCAGCTTCCTCTCTACCTGTCCCATCCTTAAAAAATCAAACACAAATATCAATAACATTTTAAAACACTTTTTGCAAAAACAAAATACTGTTTTTTCTTCAGATGATGACTTTTTTTTTTTTTTTTTGAGATACATATTATGCACAACTACAATTCTTCACAGGAACAGAATGATTCAAATAAAATCCTTCTTTTAATTTATTGCATTCATTGCAAACACAGACTTCTGTGGTGTTAATTAGTATTTACATCAATGAAAATTAAATTGGATTCTAACTTCCTATCAGTCAGTGAAGAATTATTTAACTTGAAAAGTTCTGGCTTGATATCAGAATGCATTAATCATTTATTATTCCTCATCAGTTGAAATACATACCTTCGTATCTGCTGCACTACAGGGTGGACAATCACAACTAGATCACGTGCAGAATAAATACAAGCAATTAGCTTTGAGGAGCTGGAATGTTTTATTTAGCAAATTTGTTCTGGTTTCTAATCCTTTTTTACAATAGATCAACACAGATTTTGTTTATAAATGGAGAGTTAACCAATACCCTCAAGTGTTAAAGAGCCACAATGAGTGTATGTCATTACTTTCAGTAACATCTTATAATCAGAATATTTTCCAGATGGTTCAAATATGGTATTTAATGGAATTTGTTACCAATCAGATTGTTCTTTTCCTCTTCTCTTTGGGTTTTTTTTTGACAATTGTTTCATGTCAAGTAATGCTCACTTACGTGGAATCATCCAACAGCCACACCAAGGCAGGAAAAGAAATTGTACTGGTGTGTCCACCAGTCTTAGAAGCTGAGTAAATGAAAAGTCATTTCAAAGCTGAATGTTCAGAGCAGGGGAAAGCGATGATAAGAAAACACATGAAGGAAGTGAAGGAGAAGCAACAGCTGAGCAGTAGCTCCTCTGTCTATTTGTCCAGTTTACCTTCATTTGAAAGTTGTACATTTTTTTTCTTTCTCTCCTGCTGCCTCTTAACAATTTTCTGATGCTAATCCTAAAATATTTCTCATCTTTTATTGATCATCTGACAGCCATAGCTTTGCTCATTAGTCTTCTGAAATCATGCTATAAACCCAGCTTATTCCAGTAAAAATGCACATATATTTCACAGCCGTCATCAGCACACACTCACGTGACTCATTAATGCACTTTGTGCAAAGGTCTTTCTCTCATATCTGCCCTTTTGAACCCTTAAAAAGGTGCGATAATGTCAGTAATTTCAAAATTTAACAAGATTTCTCTTTCCTTACTGAGTCTTGTATTGAATATTGGTGTATCCCACCCAATATCGTATTCACACATCCTCCAAATATCAGCATAGGCTCTAAACCCATCTAAGATCCATGCCCAGACCCACAGCCCTCTACTGAATTACCAGGGAAATGCTCAGGCCACAGCAAAGTCACTTACCCACATATCTTATTGCCTAACACAACACTTTAGCTGATGATAAAACTGACATTGCATGTGCCCTTCACCAACGTAGCAAATAAAAAAAAAAAAGGAATATTTTCTGTCCCACACCCCTTGCAGAAAGCATAAGATCACAGAATGACACAGAATCCCACAATGGTCGGGTTGGAAGGGACCTCAGGAGATCATCCAGTCCAACCCCCCTTACAAAGCACGTTCCCTACCCCAGGTTGCACAGGAAAGTGTCCAGGTGGGTTTGAACATCTCCAGAGATGGAGACTCCACACCCTCTCTGGGCAGCCTGTCCCAGGGCTCTGGCACCCTCACAGGAAAGAAGTTTTTCCTCAAGTTTGTCTGGAACTTCTGATGGTCCAGTTTGTGCCCATTGCCCCTTGTCCTGTCACTGGGCACCACCGAAAAGAGCCCGGCCCCATCCATTTGGTCCCCGCATTTGAGATCTAGTGAACCTCAAATGACAAAAAGATGTTGCAGGTTAGAAAGTAGCAAAACTCTGCTAGAAGCAAAGATGACAGAAGATAATAAATTACTTTTCCAGGAAGGCTGGAAAATTTGTGACATTTTCTTAAATTAATTAGGACAAAAATCTGCCTGGAATTGCATAGACACAGAGAAACCTTCCTCTGAATATGAGGATGAACTCAGTCACCACTTATGGTCCTATCCAGATACTTCCCTACCATTCTATATCAGATCCTTACTTCTCTAACTGCCAGCTTTGATGTCACTGAAATTGCTCTGATAATCAAAAGAGTGGAAATTGTCTCCTTTTATGCACCAAACCTGGAATTACTGCTCCTTTCGAACTGAATTTTGAAGTGACTGCAGTGAATATCGAGTCAGTGGTTAGAAGAGGTCACTTGCTCTGCAGCTCTGAATAATACACGGGTCGGCACTGAGTGAACTGCAAACCTTGGATGATGGCACAGCTCACAATCCTGTTGGGAGGTCTTATGTTAACAAGCAAAAAAACCTCATCTTCTGTCTAGTGTCATCACTTCATTCCATCCATTTGGCTTTTAATACTGACAGAATTCCCCAAAAGAAAAGATCAGCTTAAAAATTTGGAAAATCTACTTTATTAAAATATAATTGTCATTATACTATTTGCCATAGAATTCTGCTTTTTTATAAAAAATTCTCCATGTAAACTGGGTTTCAAATCTTGTAACTTCAAAGCACTTCTTTATGCCGTTCACAGATATTTACACCTTCCCCCACTTTTTCACTCGTTCTTTGGAATTTTAATAGGAAGCTCTAGCAGAAGATCATATTTTAATGAACCTGGAGGTCAAACAATATTAGTCTGTTGCCTTAAAAGCAGTATTTTAATAAAATTACACTGCACCACTGGGACTGGCATTCTTTCCAGACCTGATATTTAAATAAGCACTTTTTTTTTTCCGAGGGTACCTTGAAAAGGTTTTATTCACTGAGTCTATCAATTTAACAGTTTTCAAAGGCTAAAAATTCCTGAACTGATGTTTATCAAAGCTTGAGATTAAGAAAGATTGGCAATTTGCTGAAGTTCCTGCTAATATTTCTACCTTAAGTAACTAGAGTAGAGTAAAAGCCATATGGATGAAATCCATTTTCTCCTTATTAACAGAGGCCTTGGCTGGTTATTATGTAAACAACTTAATAAATACACATAATATGAATCACCCTGACTTAGTCACTTGGCCAGACAGCAAAAGGACTAGAGTAGTTTATACAGTGGGCACAGCTGTTGCTAAGCAAATTGGAAAAACTGTGATGTTGAACCTCCAGCAGCCTCCTCTCATACAAAATCGCAGCAACATGCGTGAAACAAATGTACAGTAGACCTCAAATATCCACTGGCCAGATATTTTTTGGGGGGACAGTCCTGTTTAACATCTTTATCAATGATTTGGATAAAAGGATTGAGTGCACGCTCAGTAAATTCACAGATGACACCAAACTTGGTGGGAGTGTTTATCTGCTGGAGGGCTGGGAGGCTCTGCAGAGGGATCTGGACAGGCTGGATCCATGGACTGCAACAAACTGCATCAAGTTCAACAAGACCAAGTGCTGGGTCCTGCACTTGGGTCACAACAACCCCATGCAACGCTACAGGCTTGGGGGGGAGTGGCTGGAGAGCTGCCTGGTGGAAAAGGACATGGGGGTGCTGGTTGATAGTCAGCTGAATATGAGCCATTAGTGTGCCCGGGTGGCCAAGGAGGACAACAGCATCCTGGCCTGGATCAGCAC
>NW_010327558.1:0-3947 GCF_000700745.2 Antrostomus carolinensis | reverse complement strand
TAGCGGCTGAGGTGAGGGCAAGGCTGAGGCTGCTCGGGTCGGGTGGCAGCAGCACGTCATCCTCATTTTTCCCCCCAAAATCCTGCGATAGGTGGGCTGTGTTTAAGTTTGCTGAGCAGGATTTAACTGAATTTATGAATTAAAACCACGATATCTTTGTGATCCGAACTTTTTGGCAACATGAAGTGGAATATGGTGGCTTAAACCACGGTGCTGAGGGTTAATACCACTTTCTTCAGCTGAAACTGTGCAAAACTCCCTTTTTTTTTTTTTTTTTTTTTTTCTTTGGATTAGGAATTAATAGAAGTGGTTGCAATAAGGCTCTTCAGAAGCAATGCCCAGGTGAAAGCAGTAGGACACTGTACATACAGCCTGTGGAAACAAAAATCAGCATTATCTGTGACATATCAGTGATCAGGAACACCCAAGATCTGCCAGTGTTTCTGGGAAGCGCTGTACGCCAGCAGTGCCTGCTGAGCTGCGTGTGTTTGCGTGGATTGAGACACACAGACCTGCATATTTGAGCTTGGACCATGGTGCTTTCCCCAAAATAAAACTGATCATTCCTACTCTTAAAGCCCAAACCAAGGAAAAAGCATTATAAATACCAGAAAGTTGACTGTATATTTTTTCCTGTCAGTTTTAATTAATTGTGGGCTTCAGATACAGCTGATTTTTCTATATGATTTTCCTCAAACATTTCTTTTAAACAGTTTGGGGCTATTCTTGAAAATATGGCAAATATTAAGGAAGAGCAGGCTTGGTTATAAATGGTTTTAGAAACTCTACATCAAATTGTAAATTACTTTATTGCTTTAATGTAGAAATAATTGCTGAGTCTGTGGTAACCAGTTAGTGACGGTGAATTAGTTGTGCATCTCAAATGACCTGAAATACTTAGAGATTACTGTTTAGTCACAAAGAATTTTGACCTGTGTGCTGACTTCTTTTTTAGCAGGACTGCAAATGCTCTTGGAAGATTCAGTTGGTGAAAAATATCTAACCCCTAACATAACGAAGCTTGCAACTGATATGCCATTAAATCATGTGCTGCCTGCTGTTGCTGCTTGCCAGCCGAAACAACAGGCCTTGAGTATTTCAGGATGCTTGTTCAGAACCACCTTCCTCTGGCAGGCCACCAGGCCTGGTCCGCTCTTCTTTGGACCCTGTACAAAGGACGGAGATGGTGAGAGTACTTGAAATGTTGCCTGGGAGATTTTGTAGCCGTGAAATTCACCGCTACAATGAGAATATTGCCACCACATGGCTATTTCTGCTTCCTGCACCCGTGGCTACTAAGCCAAACTAGTTTTTGCCCTCTAGTTTGGCACCGTGCTGGCATGGAGGTCCTAATGGACGATTTGTTTGGGGCTTAACTTCAAGCTTCCCCTCAAAAGATTTAGGCAGCACAGAAATGGGACACATGAAGAGCTTGGCTTGCCGGTGCTTTGCAGGAACATGGAAGTGTTTTCTGGGAATGAAGAGGTCTGGCTTTGGGTATGGGTGATTGGCTTTGGACTTGATGTCCCACTGTTGTGACTGGAGGGGCACAACCACTCTTGAGCAGAGTGTTTTGGCACTGGAGGGTTGGGTAACTTCTGGGAGCTGAACAGCTGGGAGGGGGATGCCATGGAAACTTGTCTGACACAGGAGAGGAAAGGGTTTCCTTGCAATGTGCATTCCTTTCTATCTTGCAGGATCCTGGCAGTCCAAACCTGTCTCCAGGGCCCACCATCTCCAGCCAACCACAGGCAAACCATTTCAGGCTTTTCTTCCTGAAAGTCGTTTTGCCTTTCCTAATTTTTAGGGAAATTCTCATTGTGCAAGAGAATGAACATCAATTCTTTCCAAGTAACATCCCAGAATAGCAGCCAAAGCTGCAGAAATGAGACCAACAAAACCTTGCAGTGGATGTTGTCCAAACTGTTTGGAGAGATAGGTCAAGCAGTACAGTAGCACATGGGGACTGTGCATGGAAAAGTAAGATGGCTTCTGCGTGTAAGGCCTTACAGGGGTGATAGTGGTTTGAGTACTGATGTCCTACTGTCAACTGCAAGTGAGAGGACAGTGTTGGCCTTTCCAGAGTATGTTGCAGTGAATAAAGTGAAGGTTTGGGGGACAGCTTTGAACCATATGTTTCACAAGGATGTTTGGCCCCTACCTAATGCAAAATAGACTCCCCAAAGCAGAGGTGAGGAGCCTCAGCACTAGACTTTTCAGTCTGTTAGTCTGTTCCTGTTGCACCAAATTAATTAGTAGTGTAGATGGTCCCACCACCTTGGGAACTCCAGAACTTCCTAGACTGTGGCATCTTCCTAGCAAGCATGGAGATTGAAGACCCTACTACAAACCTATCTGGAAGCACAAGGATGAGGGATAGTGCAAGTCTGAGTGGAAAAAAACCCCTCACATTCTTGCTATAGGGATCATTTTGAGAAAAAGAAGCTGCAGCCACCATTTTATCACTTGGTATTGCTCACTGTGACTCTAAAACAATGGAGAACATGCAGGTAATCAGTGCAGCTGGGCAGCACAGAGCTGAAAATGATGTGTTTCTTGGAGGTTTTGTAAGACTTTATCAATTTTTCTGATGGTTCAGGCATCCAATGGAGTTATGGAGAGTTAGTTGCTGAGTATCAACCAAACTCTGGGAATTGTCTTGGTACCTTGCTTGTGATGCAAAAGAGTGGATCTTTAGGAGTAAAAGTCATTTGTTAGTGAAGTTACCTAGTCTGAAAGATCTGTGTTTGGGAAATATGGGGCATTTGTAGATCAAAGGTAAACAATTTGGAAATTGCTGTTGCAGGCAATAGGAAAAAAAAAAAAAAACCAAACTTGGAGGAAAAGAAGCACAACGGACAAATGAGTATTGCCAAAAGTCAGATAGAGTTTGAGGAAACTGGCTAACAGCAGCAGTTCCCAGTTCATTGGATTTTTGTTTTCTGTTTGGTTTCAGACTGATTGGAGCCAGACCCAATATTTTCCTTCCATTTCTGGTACATCTGAAGTTCCTCTGATCCTTTTCAGCTAGATAGGTTTTTGTTGGTATTTGGGCTCACAGCAGGAAGCCATTTTCTTCAGCAACAGCTAAGGAAAGACACTGTATGTGTCTCTCCCCAGGCTGGACACCCCAAAGCCATCATGGGCGTATCCTGGAGCAGAGATTTGGAAAACACCAGATTTCATCTCTTTGGAATTTGTAAACCCAGTTATTCTTTAGCTGTGGGCAGATTTTGTCCAGAAAAAGGTTGTCTCCTTTTTCCCTTCCCTTGCCAGCTTGTGCTTCCTACGCCCTGGTTGACACCCACCACCCAGCTGGAAGGAAAGCACAAGTGAAAAAGCATGATGACCTTGCTGGATGCAGAGAGGGGCTCCACACATCGTGGGCACCTGAGCTTCTTCTGGAAACAGCAACCAGCGAGGCAGTGAACGGGAGCTGGATGCCAACACACAGCTATGGAACCAGCCATGCACCAAACGCACTGTATGGGCTGAAACCCAAGGCCTGATGGTTTGTATTTAATGTTTTCAGTACCACAAGCTTTAGAGAAAGGCGAGAGGCGCTTGAATTAGCTGGCTGTAGAGGAAGTTACTTTTAAATTTCTTAAAACAGTTTATGCTCTGAAATACAAGATTGTTCATCCTTCGGAGGGGTAACTTTTGTCTTCAGATACCATGGCAGCACAGTTGCGGATGCTGCTACCTGTTTTGTTTGTCCTCTTCCGTACTGCTGCTAATTAAAAAAAAAAAAAAAAAAAAAAAAAAGACTCATTTTGGAACTTGAATCTATAGAATCTATTAAATCTATTTCTTAAATATCAGGAAATGTGTACTTAATGCTTAGGAAACTGGCATGGATGAGCCATCCTCCTACTGGAACAGGATTGGTGTCCCTAATGCAGAGGCAATTTAGTCAGTGAAAAATGGAGAATCGCCACCAAGATGAT
>NW_010327557.1:639-1047 GCF_000700745.2 Antrostomus carolinensis | reverse complement strand
GTGTTTTGTTTTCTGTGTAAAGTAACAAAATTCTCAGGAAACTCACCAAGAGAATAAACTTTTTTTAAAAAACTAGAAAAATGGGAAGGAAATTCCAATGGTTTCATCAAGAGACAAAAATATCAGCCAAGAAAGAGAGTTTTTCAGCACTACCTTTGGAAAATCTCTGAGAATAGCAAAGCTGTCACTATATGAACTCCACTCTCTCAGCTTTATTCATTTATAAAACGTGAAAGAAAAACAGAGGGAATATTTTTTATTAACAAAAAAAAATGAGAACACCAACTTTTCATACCTATATGAAAGGTTAATGACAAAACAAGGGGAAATGGGTTTAAGCTGAAAGAGGGGAGGTTTAGATGAGATATTAGGAAGAAGTTCTTCACTGTGAGGGTGGTCAGACACTGG
>NW_010327557.1:263-597 GCF_000700745.2 Antrostomus carolinensis | reverse complement strand
TGAAGGCCAGGCTGGATGAGGCTTTGAGCAACCTGGTCTAGTGGAAGGTGTCCCTGCTGCTGGCAGGGGGGTTGGGACTGGATGAGCTTTAAGGTCCTTCCAACCCAACCAGTCTGGGATTCTATGATACCAGTGTCCTGGTTTGTAGCTGGGACAGAGCTGGGTTTCTTTTTAGCCAAGTGAGGCCACCACAAACAGGTCAAACAGTTGATTTATTTACACAGCAGCTTAGAAACCAGAAACAAATACATTTAGTGACTTCCCAAAGAATTGGAATTTAGGAGTTCAAATCTCTTGGTGGCTTCTAGGTCTGTAGTAATTCCCAGGAACCAGC
>NW_010327557.1:0-231 GCF_000700745.2 Antrostomus carolinensis | reverse complement strand
GTGCTGATTCCGTAGGCAAAGCCTTTGAAAGCAGCAGAGCTTGTGGAGGAGTCAGAATCCTGAGAAATGCCAATATTATCTTAAGAAAAGAGAGGGGAAAAAAAGAAAAAGGAGCTTTGTTTCCAAAAAGAGTAAAATAGAAGGTAATTGACACTTGGCAGCATCCTGAAAACCAACACAGGGCTTGGCTTTGGAGTTAACCAGGGGACAGGGGAGAGGATTGGGGGGCGA
>NW_010327556.1:0-4462 GCF_000700745.2 Antrostomus carolinensis | reverse complement strand
CCCCACCTCGGCACCGCACCCACACTGGACTGACTTCAGTTCTAAATTATCTCAGGAAAATCCTCTCCCTGCAGAGGGTGACAGTCACAGGGAACAGGGACTGCACAAGCGAGCGCCCATTTACATCACGCACACAAGGGGAACTGCCCAGCTCCGGGGCTGCCTTTGGATTTGGCGTCACTGAGATCAACGCAAGTGACCAAGCAATGTTGGTAGCTAGCGAAGAGGTAACATTGAACATAAATCTCTAGAGGAAGAAAAGAATAGAGAGAGCTTCACAGCTTTCATACAGCCACATTTAAAAATCAACATTTGGAGACTGTGTTTGCTTTTAAACTGTATCATCAGTAGAACTGATCATCAACTGTTCGTGACTGACTGAGCCCTCTTCCACCACCTCGTGCCCCCCCGTTAGTTCAGACACCGGGGAAGCAGGCTCAGGGCCACAGCAGCACTACACTGGCTCACGTGGCCCATGGCAGCGTTGCTGACGTGACAAACCTTCACGGAGCAGAACACAGGGACAAGAGCAGCAGAGGCTGCCCAAACCAGAGAGGAGCAACTTGGGCTCCCTGAAGAGACACCTCATCTGGAACAGCAGCGGACAAGTCCCCGCTGGGGCACACAGCCCTCAGGAAGAAGCTCAAATCCTCTAATAACTGCTGTGATGTTTTCTGGTCTCTGCACTGACAGCTAGCTGTACAGTACGTGCAATATCATTTACTTTTAGAGTAGGGGGAAGTACAACTCAGGTCGATGGCTTCTCCTGTGCTGCTACAAAACACACTTAAATTCAGCTTAACAGTCTTTTCCCTCTGAGACCCCTTACAGGATGCTTTGAATGCTACAAAAATACAGCATTTGAGAGTTTCCACTGTCTTTATTTTTTCTACATGGTCTTACTACTCTGAGGTACAACATTCTCCAAATGCAGAAGAGTTTCCCTTATCATGAAAGTAAATTAACTTAGAAGCCATAACATTGTTTACAGAAAGATGTGAAAGATCAACTGCTTTTAAAGCATACGATCCTGATGAGTTTCCAAACAGCTCCACAATTGTCATTAACCTTAAAAACATCATTAGCTATTTTAATGCATTACATATATCCATTCAATGACAGATCATAATTCAAATGAATATTTATTTCAGCACGTAAATGCCTGAAATATCTGTCATATATGCAACTATGGAGTGGAGGAGTTGGAATAAATGTAGTTACTATCAGTGAAAACCCATTTGATGCATTTTCTTTCCTTACGCCACCCGTCCAACCACTGCGCTTTTCCCAAAAGTACAAAGATAATCTAATCTCAGGCTAGAGATCTGCCTCTGGCCTCCAACCTCACACAGACTCCCCACCTCAAATCTGCAGGAGACAAGCTCCATTGCGGTGATTAACACTATGCAGCCCCCTACAATCTGATGTTGTCAGACCAGCTGTATAAAGAGCTCCCCATGAAATAGCTACAGTGTTGGAAATGGTTCCTCTGATCTCACTTTCTCACAGTTAGCTCATGATGCAAACAACAACAACAACAAAAATCAGCTGCATGGGCACCGTGTAGAGAACAGGCTGCTTTGGCTCATGGCTTATACTAGTGGTAGTCAGCTGACCAAGTAAGGAACTAAAATGTCCATTTTTACTTCCAAGTTAGGAGTGAGAGCTGAAAGAGTACGTGAAGATTTGACTGATAGAAGTTGGCAAAACAAGGCAAGCAGCATGGCAACAGCAATCCACCCCCCTCAATGGCTAATAAATGACTTGAGGTAAGCACTGGGAAGGGGGAAAGGGGAAAAAGAAACAATTAAAAAAAAAAAAAAAAATCTATCAGCATACCAACATGCTTGGCCAACACTCTCAGAAACAGATTTGAAGTTTAGAGTACTTCAAAAACAAGTTTACTACGCCAAGATACAGAGTCAGAGATTTTTGCCAACCCACAATATCATTCATTGATCCATGAAGATTTATAGTTCGTAGCAGGCATCAGCGTTACTACAGGAAAAAATAAACCTAGTGCTGTTTGTCATAGCATACTAACAATAAAATCCCAGAGAAGAAAAATGAAGTAAAAACATACCACAGAAACCAGGACAAAGGTTGCATTTTACCACTCTATTTTGCTAATCTTAAAAGCTTTCAGCTTGTAATCATGGTAATGCTACTAATATTCTTGTTGTGTCAGAAACAGCCAAGTTCAAAGAAGTCTTGAAATTGTAAACAAGAGTACGTGCCACTAGGGGAGTGATCAGCATGCAATTTCTATTCACTTTGCTACTAAATGCACTACTTAAAAGAAACATAACAAGAGGCAAAAAAAAGAAAAGGGAGGAGGGGAATAAAGCTAACAATCTTAACCAAAAGTGAATTAAGGAATTAAGCGAGGCACTTGCCAAGAACTATTTTCATCTTAGCTTAGGGGTCCAAATCAACATCCAAATCAACCCTAAATGAATTCAGCACTCAAGATCCACATAAAAGAAAGTGTTTTGTAGAAGTAATACTTACACAGTTCAACAAACACACCTGGAGTTCAGAACTAGGCAAAAACAAAGCTGTCCTCATCTGAGATCATCACCCAGGTTTGCTGCATTCAGCCTATGTATGATGCAGATTAACAATACCTGGACAACCACAGCTGGGATGTTTGCTTGCATTACAAGGGATTAACTCACAAATGAAAAGGTAAATTAATTCAAAACTAATGACAGAATATTTCAGAACACAGACATCCTTGTAACAAGCTGCTGGTTTTTAAGTGCTACCATTGACAAGGAAAAAGCAGGTTGCTTGGGTTGTTGACCAAGAACAGTTCATCACCTGCACACTGCTTCTTGTCTGGTGTGTTGTCCATAAGCTTTCTGAAATAGAGACTGTTTGTGCATATACAGCACCTGGCAGAACTCAGTCCTTCCTCATTCATGCAAGACTCATAATTTTAAAAATTAGTGACTATTGTCTTCATGTAATGTGCCCCATATCAGCAACGTATGGCATTCACTAAACCATAGTATGTTTTTCCCAGCTGCATACTGAACACATTGAATCACATGCAGATTTATGAAGCATTTCCAGGTAAAGTTAGAGAGACAGTCAAGCAGTCAATTCAAGGAGCTGCCAAAACACAGCTTTAGTTATTGTATTGATGTTCACAAGGGGTATGTGCCTTGACAATGGGTCCTTACAACTTCTAAAATAAGACTTTTCTTTAAGAACATGTATGACCACAATATATTAAACCAGGGGTTTTCTGTTTGTTTGTTTGTTGTTGTTTGTTTGTTGTTTTTTTTTTTTTTAAATACTTCTATTTAAGCCTTGTACTAATGAGAATGGTAGAGAAAACATTTCAGACAGCCCCAAACAAGCGCCAGCAGTGCTGTCTGCTGTGGTTCCCCCTTCAGGAAACAGAAATTCAGGGGCTAGAGAAAGCGCAGAGTCTCTACACTCCATTCACTGACCAGCTACTTCTCATTAATATTCTGTGCTGACCCAATGACCACATAATGGTCCCCCACATGGACCAAATAATAGTAACATCTCAAACAAGTCATCAATAACCTGTATCTGTTTTGCAAGACAGTGAATGACAAGCTCTAACAGAAGTACATGAGTTGGAGCCTGGAGAAAAGAAGGCTTAGGGGAGATCTTATAGCGGCCTTCCAGTTCCTGAAGGGGCTACAAGAAAGCTGGGGAGGGGCTTTTTACAAGGGGAGGCAGTGATAAAACAAGGGGAAATGGCTTCAAACTGGAAGAGGGCAGGTTTAAATGAGATATTAGGAAGAAATTCTTTCCTGTGAGGGTGGTCAGACACTGGCACAGGTTGCCCAAGGAAGTTGTGGCTGCTCCTCCCTGGAAGTGTTCAAGGCCAGGTTGGACGGGGCTTTGAGCAACCTGGTCTAGTGGAAGGTGTCCCTGCTGATGGCAGGGGGGTTGGAACTGGATTATCTTTAAGGTCCCTTCCAACCCAGACCATTCTGTGATTCTATATAAAAGCATATATAAAGCACACGGCATCTGCACAAAGGGCCAGTGTCAAGGTTAACAGGTTTATACCTACAGCTACCTGAGCATACAAAGCTATCACAGGTTCTATTAATACAAGAACATCTTCAAAACAATCTTTTATTTTAAAAGCGAGAAAGAGATTAGAAAAAGGAAATATACAAACTCCAGAACACTGATGCTCTGATAGCCTGCAACTAGCAGGTCACGAGTGGTTTGAACTCAGCTCTTAACGCTGCTGGTTAATCAACCCGACATTGAAGAACTAACTCCAGCCAGTATCCAGGATCAGCCCCTGCTCTGCTGCACAGCGTAACACCAAGCTCTGGACCTAAACTGCTGCAGTTCTAGTTTGGCATTGATGTAATTTGGCAATTTAAACTCAGATTCCATTACAACGAACAGCAATTAAACCAATGAAATACAGGAAACAAGACAACTGAATATATATATATAT
>NW_010327555.1:0-7805 GCF_000700745.2 Antrostomus carolinensis | reverse complement strand
CCTGCCAGGCTGGGCTGGGGGTGATGGGGGTTGCCGAGGGCTGAATCTCTCCCTCCCTTGTTCTTTCTTTCTCAGAAACCTGCTCCTGCCAAAGCAGAGCCGAAACCAAAAAAGTTAGCGGCAAAGGTGAGAGTCGCTGGGGAGAGGGGAGGGAGCGGAGGTGGTCGAGTTGGTTGTGCCGGTGCCAGGGGCATCCCGGTTGGTGTCGGGGGTGCGCGGTGTCCGAACGTTTTTGCTGCTCTTGACATGATCCTTGTGGGAACACTCATTTAGCTGAAGTATCGTTCTCAGATGTTTCTGCCAGTATCTACAGGTACATTCCACCTCTGTTGGAGCAGATCCTTGTGAAGCGCTCAAAAGTGTCGTGTAGAAACGTGGGCACCGATTCCTGGGTGTTAGGTAGTGGTTTGGTACTGAGCAGAACTACTTCAATATTGAAGCAGCTGTACATAAGATTCATGTGTACAGTTGTACCTATGAAGTTGTACTTCATATATGAATATATGAAGTTGTACTTCTTATATAAATATTAAATATTTATATAAAAATAGCTCTTGAACAAATACTTCTTCCCTACCCATTGAAACAACAGTCATGCAGGTACAGAGGATGTGACTGAGATACTAGCAAAGGAGCACTAAAAATAATACTTCTAGGTGATGCAGTCATTTAGATAGGTTCCTGAAATTCCTGAAATCTAAGTGAAATTCTTATTCATTTAGATAGGTTCCTGAAATTCCTCTTATATTCCTGAAAGCAGTATAAGAGGAAAAATAGTGTTTGAAGTGCTTTGTATTTACAAAGTGGAAGGACTACATTGGGTTTTTTTTTTGTTTTATGTGCCAGGAGGCTAAATTATATATTACAAATTGCTCTGTCTAGCCACTAGACTCTAGTTATCTTCTCATCCCAGTTTGATTCTCTCATTTTACTGACTATTTGAAACTGGGATTGTTTGTCTCTATACAGTTTGGAACCTTTTTTGGCAGTTGAACTATGTATTAGGTCATTGGTTGTTGGTAGTAGCTCTTGGGTGTTTAGCAAGTCCGTGTTGGTTTTGTGTGGGTTTTATTATTTTCAAAGTTTACTTAGTAGGTCATAGGAATTTACTTACTGGTAATGTATTCCATTGTAGGACAAATCTGAGGACAAGAAAGCTCCATCAAAGGGGAAAAAGGGGCCTAAAGGAAAACAGACAGAAGAGACAAACCAAGAACAGACAAAGGACAACTTGCCTGCAGAAAATGGGGAAGCTAAAAGTGAGGAGGTAAAGTTGTCTGTATTCTTTGGTGCAAAGCAGCCAGATGACTTACTGCACTGGTTTATCCAAACATCTATCAGATGCATGCACAGTTCTTGCAGTAGAATCTCTTTCTCCCAAAACAAGGATGTAGGCTATTGAAACATTAGTTGGTATACCTGGAAAATTCTGTTTCCCCTAAAGAGATGCAGTGGTAACAGTCCCTGAAATTAAGGAAAAAGGTGAGAATTTTACCAAAGTTCCGATACAGGATGTCCTTCAGAGAGGGTTTGTTTTCCCTGCGGGTAGGTCTTGGCAAAATAATACATACAGGGTGTACAGAGGGGATATTGCTGTGTGTGTGTGTGTCAGGGAGTGTCTGTCTTCGGAATGTTTGGGTTGGGTTTTAGTTTGCCTTTGCTGTTACTGGAAGAGAGGTTCCTTCTTGCCACAGAAGTTTTTTTGACAAATGCAATATTAATTTTCTTGAGACTGGAAACAGTTTTCACAAAAAACCCAAAGTTGAAATGATTTAGCCAAAGTTGATACAACATTTATAGGAGTCATAGATACAGACAGTGCTGTGAAAAGGGACAGGCTGGTGGAAGATAAAGTGAAAGAGCTGCTAATAGTTGTTGCTGAAGAAATGAACATAACAAATCAGTCTTGGCTGTAATACTGTGCTGAACTGGCTGTGTTGCTGAAGTTTTTGCAGTCGCTGATCATCTCACGTGAAACATCCTCCACACTATTCTTTTTCTGGAATGTGGACATAACTGAGTTTCAAACTTAGGACAAGATCTGTAGGGAGAAGCAGGCCCTCTTACTAGCTAGGGCAGCTGTTAACAACTGGATGAAACACAAGTGTCCATGTGGTAACAGGCCTAGAATTAGTCTCAAGTTTCTGCAATATTGAATGCCTCTGATTTTAATACATTCAGTGGAGTTTGCTGACCAGATGGTTGGATGATTTTTTTAATTTAAATGTGTGATTCGTACTTCCTGTGTGGTTGTTGCATTGAAAAGTAATTTTTTTAAGATACAAGAAAAGTCTTATCTGAATTCTGTCATACTGATCTATCAGTGTGCAGATAAATCTTCAAGTAGAGGGAAAGAGTATTTGGTTTTTAGGTAGATGATGTGTTTTGGTGGGTGAGGAAGGTACAGGATGGTACTTGAGTGTACAAGACAACTTAGTTTGGGGTAATGGTTTTTCATTTGCAAGCGTACAGTGTGATCTTTGTCAAAAAGTTATGCTATGACTAGGAATGTCTTTAGTTGGTTTAACTTTTTGTGTAGCCCTGGCTCTGTATTACTATCACATAATTTGGTCTTTTAATTTGTGCAGGTATTTCAGCAATACCAGTGAAAGATGAATTTGGCAATATTTCTCAACTCGGGTCTATTTAGTACACTAATGCAGAGGTGAGGTAAATTTACAAGGAATGGACAGTGACTTCTGGGGCACAATTTCGTGCTGCTCTCCTGTTGGTCACACCAGCCAAAATTGCAGGTTTAATACAATAGCCAAGTCTAGCAGAGGTACAGTCTGTCCTGTTGCATGTTGCTGTTGTCCATCAGCACAGTAGTGTCAGTGATGCTGTTGTTACTCCACGATCCGTTGAGAGGCCAGTGATGACTTCTGGTGACCCTCACAGGGACTAACACCTGTGAATGGAAATGTCTTCTGTACTTCATCCTTCAACAGCTTCCCCCAGGCAGCAGTAAAGACTGAACTGGCATTGCTGTTCCTGTGTGGGTACTACTGTGGTCAAACAGTTCATTCTGCTGGTGGTGCTGCAAAACTTGTCATTTTTACATTAATACATATGTTGCATTCCTTTTTTTAACTTACACTGCAAATGCAGTGAGTTTTCTGATCTAAACACAGTTGGAATTTTAATCAATGAAGTTTGTATTAACTTGTTCTGAAGTTGAGGCACAGCATATAGACACTTGACTTGAAAACAGTATAGCTCCTACAGTTCCAGTTCACTGAATGTATTTTTACAAAATTATGTTTAATTTAATGCAGTACTGTGTTTCTAAGTCTTAGTTTAAAACGTGGTAAGATTTGAGAATACGTTAACAGTGCTGCACTGAAATTTAAATGCATGAAGTGTATCTATAGTGTCTTTTCTAAACACCCTATATGCAGGGATTTTATCTTAGTAGGTTAAAAAAATCCCCTTTTCCTGTCATAAAGGCAGTAATTATTGAAATGGTCTTTCTTCTTTAAAAAAATGAAAATCCTCTGCAGTGTGTACTGAGTAGTAACAATAGCAACATTCTGAAATTCGTACGGATGCATCTGAGGAGACAGAAGCCCTTTCAAGCCAGCTTGGTTTTAGTAGGTCATAATCCAAGAGAAATAAGCAGATCATGACACCAGTTTGTTAAGACTGTGAAGCGTGGTATGTAGAAACAAACCATGGTTGTTCCCTATGTCATTAGCTCACTCGTGCATTAAAAATACTACAGACTAAGAGGCCGAGTCACTTAGAAACTTTCTGCATTGAAGTGTTATGTTTTTTTGTTTTCTTTTCAGACCCCAGCATCTGATGCTGCAATAGAGAAAGAAGCTAAGTCCGAGTAACATCTGGTACCAGGTCTTTAATTGGTGGTCGTTATACCTTTCTTCTTGTACAATTCAGAGGAATATTTTTATCAACTATTTTGTAAATGCAAGTTTTTTGTAGTTCTAGAAGACACATTTTTAAAAAGGAGAGAATCCCAACTCAACCCATTTTTTTACATATTTAGATAAGTGTAAATGCTTTTTTTTTTAAAAGTGGTAAAATCATGTGCTGGTTGTCTGTTTTCTATGAAACCAGAAATTAATGGCATGTTACATTAAGGAGAGGGCTTTGAAGCCGTGATTAGGCTTCATGTTCCATAGACTGTGAGGGACAGTTTTTCTATCCTATTAAAAGAAGCATAACACAGATCAGAATTTGGAATTCATAATGATATGTTGAGAATGTCTTAACATTTTAGTTATTTATCTTTATCTATGGTTGTACCATCAGTAGAATTGCTTATCTAATAAAACTGCTCCCTAGTGTTGGATTTCTTGCTGAGTGATGTGTATATGTGACAAAGTTATTTTTGGTAGTTGCAGCTTTATTTTTTCCAACAACTTTGTAGCTGTGATGCAAAAGATTGGAAATCTTTATTATGTCTTTAAATACTGACTAAGTAAAAGCTTCAGCTTGGCAGGCATGACTTGTTACGTCAGTATTTGAGATACTGGAATTTCACATCCAGTTTTAAAGGGCGGCTTGTCTACAAGCCAATTTGTCTGATCAGACAATTTGTCTGATCAAATTAAAAATATTTGAAATAGTCTTAGGAAAAATACCCACAGAATTAATAGTTTTTAGATTTTAATAACTATGTGAAAAAAAAACAATTGTAAAATTGTTCATAGTGTCTGTGAGCACCACAGAAAAGCCAAATAAATCTTGACTATCAAAGGATGTTTCTGTAGCTCCTACATTGACTATGACAACTCACAATAAGTGGTGTACTTTTGATTCTTAACCATGTTCTTATGTTAAACCCTGTTCTTATGTTCTTTTCCATAGATAGGTGGTAATGCACGGAGTGAACAGCAATTAGTAAACATCAGATGTCTTCATCTGTTGGGCATCTTAAGAGTTTGCATATGCACTCTTGTGTAAATAACTGCTTTAAGGAACATGCACAAAGCAATCCTCTTGAACATTAACTGATAAGATGGTATTGCTGTTGTGTTGTAACCTGATTGGAATTTCCACAGATCCTGCCTTAAAATCAGTAAACTTCCAGATGTCTGGGGAAAAATAAACCTGGGCTGTGAACTATTCCAGGTAGCTGAGTGTATGTAATGGAACCCACAGGGGATGAACAGCCTGGGTGGGAGCAGGGAGAAAACTTCCCTTTTGTTGCTGATGAGCTGTTAGGCGAGCCCACCCTGCTGTGAGCAAGTTGTTTCAGATAAAACATACCTGTGCTGAGAGGTAATTAATGTGCTACAAAACTGTCCTGATTCCTCCTTGCTGTATTTGAGAAAATGAAATCAATCTTGTTGAAGATTTAACAGCCTTTCATCAGAAGGGGGCATATTAAGTATATATTATTTAACCTTAAAATAAAAAATCAAATCTAGTACAGCATTGCTTCAGTTCTCCCTCAGAGTATAGGGTGGTTTGTTTGTTTGGGGTTTTTTTCCCATTACACATTATTTTGCAGAATTGCAGCAGGTATCAGCATGGTTTTATTTTACCAGTCTATTTGATGCCAGTCAGACAACTGTCAGCCTTGTCTTGGGAGGAGTCAAGATCAAAAAGTAACGTTCGGTCTTTGTTTCTTTTTTTTTTCCCCCCTTGACTGAGATCTTGTTTTTGCCCTGAACACCTCCAAGCACAGTATCTTTCTGGTACATTTTTGGTGTCTTTTTCAAATTGTCATACAGTTACTTCTAAAAAAACGCTTCAGTTTCTCCTCTAACTTATTTTCTTAAACAATGCTTCCATTTGAGAAAGCATTTTACCATTTTTACTTCTTCAATATTTAAGCAATGTTTAACTTTTCTTTAGCTTATATATAGGATGTCCTCCAGTACTGGACCACGATAAGCTTCAGGTCCGTTTCCACCAGAGCTGTGTTCCCAGCAGAGCACAGCCAGCTTTGGCACTGGCTTTTTCTTCAAGTTCTTGGATATTCCAAAACTGTAAATTTATGCCACTTTTTCTAACCTTCTGCCTCCCCCTCCAACCCCTTGCTCCAGTTACCTTATTTATTGGTTTAATTTTGTAACAGCATGACATTCTTTACTTTCTGTTTTTAGCAAGTCAAAACCACCAGTGAAATGACTAATAAACTTGCAGGTCAATACCCTGAAATAACCTCTTACCTCCTTTCACTGAATGCCTGCTTTTCATGTGCTTTGAGTCTCTGATGTTGAGATCCTGTTGACTTTCAACATCTCTCTAACATTCACTATCCACTGTTTATTTTAACTGTTCCCTAATATTTATTCTTAGGGACAAAAAGTTAGTTCTTACTTTATGACGGAAGTGAAAGGACTCTGCAAAGGTAAATCAATGACAGCGTCTCTCACAGGAGAGAGGAATTTTCATGCTGGCAGAAGGAAAGGACAGAGGTAGTTGCATCAGGAGCACAGCCCACTTGATGTGGTAAAGAATGAAAAAGGCTTTCCTAATTACACAAAGTTTGCCTCGTAAAAAAATAGGTGAATTAACTATGAATTTTGATTGATTCTGCAGTAAACATGCTATTGCCCTTCTCCTCATAGTACAAAATGCCAACGTGTAACCATAAAAAAACCCGCAACAGTTTGGCTACTGGGAGAATGAGGAATTGTGTATATTGGCACTAGGTGTCAGTTCTGCCTGTGGAGAACTGGAGTGGAAGGCATTTAAATCTGTCTGACAAGAATTTCCACAGGCATGCTTCAGAAAAAGCATTATTTCTTGTATGATACCAGACACATTTGCTGTCTGCAACCAAGGAGTGGACAGCTAGTGCAGACTTGCGCACAGCGCTGTGGAACACATACACAGTGGAGAACCATCCATTGCAAAATACAGTGTGACGAGAACAAAGCATGTTTCTTTGAAGTTACTCAGTCGTGTCTGCGTGCTGCTGCTCGGTGCTCTGGTTAAGACAGTGCTGTTTCATACATGTTCACACTGCACTATTCTGGAGTTCATTTTCTAGAGTCAGCTAGATCAGCGCTCTTTAAAACACAAACACAGCCAGGAGACGCTGAAGCACATCCAAGTTTAGCTAATGAATGCTGATGTGTGTGGCAATGGAATCTAGAGGAACGCAGGTGGCCTTTAAGAATGATGTGGCTGAAACTTAATACATGAAGCAGAAAACCACGGATCTCTCTGAGATTTTTAATGGCCAGGATACCTGAGCTGTGCTGCAGGAGTGCTAACCAGGCGGGTGGTGGTGAAGAGCAGGAAGCCGAGGCAGCAGCCTCTGCCTTCCAGGACATGCTGGGGGAAAACTGCCTGCTGCTGGGGCCGTGTCCCAGGTGTACAAAAGCGCTTTGTCAAAAGCTGAAAGTACATCTGAGGTAGCGAGGTGACTAAAATACACACGTATTTCTACAAATGATATGTAAAAATATTTTATTTCAAAGGTTCTAAAAATGCATAGCAAGCAACCACGGGTGGGGAATGGAAAAAGCAAGGAACAGCTCAGATATAAAATACGGCACCAATATAGCCATTGCTACGTTTACATGGGAACTCACGGTGGGGAGAGGCGAGAAGCAGCTGTAAGGGAAAAAAAATAAAATCCTCCGTAAAGAGGCTCCCAGAGCCGAGGTGGGGGGGAGGTGACACTGGCACCTGCCTGCAGAGGCAGTGCGGGGCGCTGGGGTAAAGCTGCTGGTCGTGGAAAGGTGATGGAGGTGAAGCGACGCCTTCCTCGAGAGGGGTGAGGGAACTGCGGTTTGGGGCAGTCGAGGTGCCCCCAGTGTCACACTCCTGGAGCCTCGGCGGCACAGAACGAGACCCAGCAGCCGGAGGAGCGGGGAGCTCCGCCC
>NW_010327554.1:300-533 GCF_000700745.2 Antrostomus carolinensis | reverse complement strand
CCCCGAGCCCCCCTCAGCGCGCAAACGGACCCGGGGATGGGGTGGGGGTTACCGCAGCCCTGAGCCCTCAGGGTGCAGCGGGTCAGCACAGGGAGGTCAGGCTGTAATTAAATTACTGTTGTAATTAAACCCTAAAATCAACACCCAGTTCTTTTTCAGAGCTTTTCTTGCCAACAGATTAAAGACTGATACCTACAGTGCTGGTAGTTTTTTATTTTTATTATTTAAAAGAT
>NW_010327554.1:0-208 GCF_000700745.2 Antrostomus carolinensis | reverse complement strand
GGGATTCCCAGCCTCTTTCTGAACATTTTTTTATTTAGCTTTTCTCTGCACAGGAGGAGGTTGGGCCATCATCACTCCTTAGCGGGAAATGCCTGAGTTGAGGCTGGAATCCTTGGAGGATCTCGACTTGCAAAGGCACTGATGGAGAAGAGCCAGGAGAGGGTTTTTGTCAGGATATTATAGAATCAAATAATGGTTTGGGTTGGAA
>NW_010327553.1:306-984 GCF_000700745.2 Antrostomus carolinensis | reverse complement strand
TGCTCCAGCCTCTGGCCCTGCCCTGTCCCCCTCTGCCTGCTCCCAGCTGGTCCCTGGCCAGGAGCAGCAGCAGCATCTCCCGACTGCGATGACAAGGACCTGCTGCCGCCCCGCCCTGCAGCAGAGCGCAAGGTCAGGTGAAGGTGCTCGAGCAGCCGGTTCCAGGCAGGTTCCTGCACAGACTGAAAAACGACTCAGAAAAGAGATTTGGTTTAATTGAAGACATTTAGAGAGAGGCTGATGGTGGCAGCACGATGCTCTTCAATAAATAACGGGCTGTGAGGCGGGGATGGGGCTGACTCCTCAGAGGGCAGGGTGGCAGGAGGACACAGAGCAGTCACAGGTCCCCTTGGGACGTGCTCAAGTGCCGCAGCGGTGGGGTTGGGTTGTGTAACGGGCAGGAGAGAAAGAGGAGGAACCTCAGTCCCAGGCAAACAGGAGCGAAAAAGAGATTCATTCTGGTCCAGAGAAAGCAAAAGCTGAAGAAAAGGAGGGCTTGAGTGGCTGAAGAAAATCGTACAAAAGCTCCACGTGGGTCAGTGAAAGTGGACAGGCAAAATAATTAAAAAACCAAACCCCAGACCGAGGAGTGGCAACACAAATGGGGCTGGAAGGAGGGTGCTGGGGCGAGGAGGGGGAACAGCAGTCCCTGGTGTTACATCGCATGCCGGTGGGGGA
>NW_010327553.1:0-278 GCF_000700745.2 Antrostomus carolinensis | reverse complement strand
TGAGGTGGTGGCAGCCGGGTCCCAGCCCAAGGAGGCGGCTGGCTCCATGGCAGGGGAGGGGGACACACAGGGACCCCCCGTGTGCTCCCAGGCTGTGGTGGCACAAGCAGCTCGGCCGAGCTGTTGGCTGCACAGACCTGCAAGTGGTTCCACCACAGCACTGGCGGGCAGGAGCACACAGCCCTGCACAGGGAACCCCGGTGGCAGCTGACCCTGCACCCATCACGTTATCTCAGTGCCCCAGCCCCGTGTGGCACAGCTCCTCTCCCACCCCCTGG
>NW_010327552.1:1734-2385 GCF_000700745.2 Antrostomus carolinensis | reverse complement strand
TTAAGGTCCCTTCCAACCCAAACCATTATTTTATTTCTCAGCCAGCTGAGCTCGTTGTGACTAACAGGCTCCTCCACCTTGGAGCTGCTGTGGGGTCGGGGTGCGCCCAGGGCTGGGGGGTGCAGGGTGGGTTCCCTGTTGGGTACCTGCCCACAGTGGGGACGGCTGATGGTGCTTTTCCTCCCGGCAGCGGCGTTCCTGACACAGTCCGTCTGCCTGGATGACACAACGGTCAAGTTTGAGATCTGGGATACAGCCGGGCAGGAGCGATACCACAGTCTGGCCCCCATGTACTACCGGGGGGCACAGGCTGCCATCGTGGTCTATGACATCACCAACCAGGTAGGGTCCTTCTCCGTGTTCCTCAGCTGCCAGACACCTCAGAGACTTCAGAGAATCCCAGCCGGGTGGGGTTGGAAGGGACCTCAGGAGATCATCCAGCCCAACCCCCCTGCCAAAGCAGGTTCCCTCCAACCATGCGGTTCAGGGGTTGCTGGCAGTCGTGGGGTTCCCCTCATAGGGAGGTGGGGGTGGCTCTTGCCGTGGTGGGGGTCTCTCTAAGACACCCACCTTGCAGCGCAGCGGTGGGACGAGCCTTGAGTTCCCACCTCTGCTCCTAGGAAACGTTTGCACGGGCGAAGACATGGGTGA
>NW_010327552.1:0-1544 GCF_000700745.2 Antrostomus carolinensis | reverse complement strand
GGCGCAGGCCTACGCAGATGACAACAGCCTCTTGTTCATGGAGACGTCAGCCAAGACAGCGATGAATGTGAACGATCTCTTCTTGGCCATCGGTGAGACGCTGGGGGGTGAGGGAGGGCTGTGAGGGGGTGCAGTGTCCCCCCCACCCAGAGATTCATGGGGGGCTGAGCTGGTGCCTGTCCCGCTCTCCGGTGAGTGTGGCTCCTCCTGGCCCGGTGGTGGCCGTGCCACGGGCTGGTGGGGCTCAGCACCGCGGCTGACGCTCAGCACGAGAGGAGCTCGAGGGGAAACTGCTCTTTCTCCCGGGGACACGGCTGGGATGGCTTTAGGGTCCCGGCTGTGGGGTCCCTCGGTCTCCCCTGAAGCAGTGGGGCTGTGCTGCAGAGCGAGCTCCTGTCCCACCTCCATCTCACCCATCTTCTTCCCTCCAGCTCATCCTCCATCCCACCACCATCCTGCCCATCTTCGTCCCTCCATCTCACCCATCTTCTTCCCTCCAGCTCATCCTCCATCCCACCACCATCCTGCCCATCTTCGTCCCTCCATCTCACCCATCTTCTTCCCTCCAGCTCATCCTCCATCCCACCACCATCCTGCCCATCTTCGTCCCTCCATCTCACCCATCGTCTTCCCTCCATCCCATCACCGTTTCACCCACCTTCTTCCCTCCACCTTGCCCATCTTCTTCTCTCCATCTTGCAACCATCTCACCCACCTTCTTCCCCCCATCCTGCCACCATCTCACCCATCTTCTTCCCCCTCCAGCCAAGAAGCTGCCAAAGAGCGAGCCCCAGAGCACGAGCGGCGCGGCCGGGCGGAGCAGAGGTGTGGACCTGCACGAGCAGAGCCAGCAGAACAAGAGCCAGTGTTGTAGCAATTAAAAAACGAGCTTCGGCCGACACCTTGCGCCAAGAGGAAGAGCTGAGATATAAACCTCCATCCCCGTCCACCTCACCTCACCTCACCTCACCTCCGTACCGGCACACCGAGAAACCCGGCTGAACCAAACCCCTCCCGACGAGAGCTCCTTCTAACTGCACTTTTTAATGCTTCAAAACCACCACCAGACCCCCCCGTTACCACCATCCCGATGGAACTAGAGCAGCTGGGGACTTGTAACTTCCAGAGAAAAGAAACAAAACCAACAAAATGACAAAAAAAAACCCCACCCCCAACCCAACCCAACCCAACCCAACGAGAAACTCTTCTTCACTTTGTATTATAGGTGCAAATAGCGACCTAACGCTCTTCATTTCTCCTTCCCTTCATCTTCCTCCTTCTCCCACCTTCCTCTTCGCTTGGGTAAAATCTGGGTTCCTGCTGGTGTCTTCTCCTTCCACCCTCGGGATGGGGAGAGACCCGAGGAGGTGGCAGCATCAACCTCAGAGGTTCAGCCTGGAACCAGAGACACCCCCCTCCCCCAAAAAAAAAAACCCCAGAGGATTTTTCCAAGGGGGTCAGTCATGGATTTCTGTTTAATTTTTCTTTTATTTTCCTTTTATTTTCCTTTTATTTTCCTTTATTTCCTTTATTTTCTTTTATTT
>NW_010327551.1:338-1926 GCF_000700745.2 Antrostomus carolinensis | reverse complement strand
GTTTAACCAAGCAGGTCTCCTGGCTCCCTTATCTGAAGGACTATAAAGCTGCTGCAAGAAACGTAAGCTGGCTCTCATTTCTGGTTGTCTGTCAGACATCAAAAAGTGTAATTTTTGGGTGAAATTTTGTGTATTTTGCTTTCCACTACTCATATCTCTGGCATGACTTTAGAATATCCAAACTTTGTAAACGGTGACTTATGAAATGGTATTACAGTTATAGTTCATGTGGAAATACACAGAAATTTTAAAGCAAGCATACCAATGGCATTCTCTTTGTCTATTTTGCTGCCACATGTTTGTGAGAGGCCTATGTTATTTAGCTTTTTCAGCGAATTTCATTTGTTGTTTACTCTTTGCCAATGTGTTTTATTTTGTATTATGTTAATAGATTTTCTTTTTGCATGTAAAATATGAAATTATACTTTTTGTGCACATTTCTACACATTTATTGTTTCTAGAAATGTGGAGGTGGTGTTTCATACTTTCTGCAATTCTCTGGGAGAAGTAAAAACAGATTCTTGATTTTAAACCTCAAAGTCTGTAAAATAACCCCAAAACTGATGAACAAAACAAACTATTGTAATTCTCCAGAAAGTATTTTCAAAATGATCAGAGTGTAGCTGACAAGAAGAAATCTACTTGGCTTTGCAAAGAGTCTGCAATTTCTCTGAACTATGATCTACTTTATTTGCTTTTGAGAAAGGCTTGCTCAGTCACCAGGAAAGGTTTCTAAACTTTAATGCTGTTAATTGTCCCATCAACCATGGCAAATGGGAAGAGCAATGTAAACTCTGCCTTACTAGAAGTATATTGCCCTTCTATCTCCTTAACACAATAGTATTATTTAAAAATATGTGTAGCTATTGTGTTGATAAAATACTGTCCTGGTTTTTTAGTACCTTATCAACATTCTTCTCATAACAAATCCTACACTGAAACTAAAACACACCTATTCTTACTACTAGGAAGAAAATTAACTCTATACTAGCAAAACCAGGACACCAAGGGATAACTTGCTGAAACAGGGATAGTTAAAAAAAAAATTGTTTTGCTGTTTTATCCCTCATAAAATCCTTATAAAATCACTGTTTTGATATTACTGTCTGCATTTTCACTTTGTGTTACCTGCAAGAGGTGACAAAGTGGTCTCTTCATTTGCAGAATGTTTGATTAGATTTAGGTTATAGAGCTAATGATCCAAAGAAAATGGGTTTGGCAGTTTGAGGTTGTATTTTAGAAGCTGCATCATGGGTTTTTTTGTCATGTATCCCCCTGGATAGCCATTGTGTTCCTCTTTGGCATGTTTTCCTGGACAGCTGCTATATTACAGACTCTTTCTGTGGCTAGAGAATGTATAAAGGTTCCTCTTTCACCTCATCAAAACTGCTTCTGAGCAGCCTACCGTGAGTCCATCAAAGCAGTGCAAAGCAATGCCCTGCCACCACCATTTCCCAGAGGAGCGGAGGTAGTAGATGAATATGAACTCAAGTTCATTGTGCAGACTTTTGTGATGGCATCACAAAAAAGAGTAGTTCTCTAAACTAAATATAAGCAATCAATTTACCCTAGGTTGTCAGAATTACAG
>NW_010327551.1:0-247 GCF_000700745.2 Antrostomus carolinensis | reverse complement strand
CTTTTCTTTTTTTTTCCAGAAACTGTTGCCTAAAAGATAAAATCTCCTGAATTTTTACAACTGAACTAGCTATTGAGTCTCCAAAAACTCATTACTATCCCTAAAGCTTTTTCAGGAGTGACATTTGGAAAGAATTGACTGGAACATGTAGACCTTACCTGAATAACCTTCTAAACCACTAGAATTTCAGATTTTTAATTATTTAAGTTTGCTTATCCAAGCACATTTTTCCAGAAAGGAGGGGGGG
>NW_010327550.1:10242-12406 GCF_000700745.2 Antrostomus carolinensis | reverse complement strand
GGTGAGTGGGGTCGGGGACCCTCGAGGGGAGCCGGCCAGCGGGCGGGGGTGGCACGGTACCTGTTGCCCGAACCCGTTGCGTGCGTGTTCGGAGCCGATGGAAGAAACCGTGGGGTGGGAGAGAGATCCACGGGCTGCCGTGCTAGGAGAGGCTGCTGATGAAACCCACCTGCCTTATTAATGTCTTCCTGCAAGTTAATGGCACCTGTTTTTCCCTGAAGTTGGTGAAAATACATCCTTTCTGAAGACAACCTCACCCTGAAGCCTCCAAACAATCCTAGTGCCAGGCTTGCCTTGGTAAGTCAGGCTAGTTAATTTCCTAACAGCTAAGATGCTTTATGTTCTACTTCAAAGGTAAACTGTGAAACTAAAGCCTACAGACAGATTTTTTTTTTTTATCAGTGCTTTCACTGGTAAGTCTGAGCCTGTTTAAAGAATTTCTGTGTTTTGGATATGTTAAGTTGCATGTTTTTATTATGTCATGGTCTTCTGGAGTATGACTGTTTACACACAAGACTGAGTTCACTCCCTGGCGAGGAGAGTAAATTTTACAGGTGGTTTTATTTGTTTTGATATCAGTGTCTTCTAGGAATATTCCATATAGTTTAAGAGGTTTTGGCCTCTTTTTCCTTTTGATTATGGAAATTAGTGTAGAGAAAGCCTTTAGGGGAGGACTTACGGAAGAGTAGGCAACTAGGTGTTTTGAAACAAGAATTTCCCATAAACCAACATGCTCATTGTTTTGCTTACTTTTATTTGGGCACAGTTTTTGTGAGAAACTGTGTGTGTACGAATGTTCTTGTGATCATGTGGTTCTTCTTTGTTTCCTTTGAGCAGAGGATGCCAACAGATAACAGCCACCAGCCAGACAGTATCCAAGAACAAGATGCTGTTACTACTTCAAGCAATAATTGCCTACATAATGCTGAGGAATTGGGAATTGAACAAGAAAATGACATTTGTAACAGTGACCCAGAGAATAGTATTAGACTTCCCAACTCCGCCAGCCAGTCATCTACTTCCATGGCTGTTCCTTTGGAGGTGCCCAGAAGAGGACAACCCCTTTTACAAATCGACAGGCAGCAGATTCAATCCATCTCACATAGTGCACAGGCTGCCGAGCTCAAAGATTTAGGAGTTGATGTCTATGACCAGGATGTATTGGAGCAAGGAGTTCTTCAGCAAGTAGATAATGCAATTAATGAAGCTAATAAAGCAACAAAAATAGCTGATGCAGAGAAAGAATATCAGTCAGTGTTGGATGACTTAAGGTAAATTTGTGTCCTTTCTTACTGTTGCTTTCTGTTACTGACTATCTAGTGAGGCTCGGTGTCTCATGTTTTTAAAAGCTGAAAGATGGAAAGATGTTTTGCAAGCACTAGCACGTGTACTCTTCTGAGTCACCCACCTTTTAAAAAAGGAGAAAATATTTTTCACATCAGATCAATGCTTCGTTGCTCTCATTTTACTAATTCAGTCATGCATCAAGGCAGTACAGGACAGCACATCTCCTTTTTCTGCTTTGTCTCCTGCCTTGCCAAGATGCACGTCTCCTTTCTGGGCGGTGAAGAACTGCATTATACACTATCATTCAAAGTTACAGTCAGAAAAAGTGCCACAACTTCGATTCTGTGTGCTTCATGGAGTTACCTGCTTCTGGTTATAGGCTTTCTGTAGCTTGGATAACTCCTTATCGTGAGTGTACTGCAACCGAAACAACCATATCACAAGTGCTTGTATGAAGTACTTAATGACACATTAAAAGAAACAAATGTTTAATTAACATGGTATATTAATAGTAGAAGACTTTGAGGGGTAGGAGCCACAAATCTTCTAAGGTTTGATCTTAGATCTCACTTTCTGTGTCTAATCTCATTGTAGAGTTACTGTGTGAACTACTGCAGGTAAATAATTCTGCCTGTGCATCTTTCACTGTATTGCATTAATGTTGGGTTTTTAGTGCTCGAGAGTGCTGTAGGCCTCCAAGTACCTATGTGAACTCTCCTGTAGTTCTCTTGTTATGTGTATGCTTAATTTTATGCACTTCATTAATTTTCCAGTTTGGGTGTGGAGATGTGAAATGAAGTAAGTTTGCAAAGCTGGAGCCTAATTTCAGATGTTTAGTAGCAGAGTAAGATGGTCATTGAGAGGAAGAATGGAGCAG
>NW_010327550.1:0-10206 GCF_000700745.2 Antrostomus carolinensis | reverse complement strand
AGTGTTGCCTTTTCCTGATTTTCCTTAGGAAGCGTACTGTGATTGTTCCTGCCCCTCTATTTTCACCTTCCACTTAAAACTGTAAAATGAGATTTACATGAGGGGATGCAAATGGTTCATGCAAACCTGTAGAACCTCTTCTATATAAGATGTAATGTGCAAGTCTGAAAGTTGATTTTGGAGAAAAATAGGAGAGTTATAGCTAGAGGGACTAATAAAAGTAAAGACTTGTGAGTAGACCGTGACCATGTTGGTTAAAGTCCTGTAACATGGTGAATGCCTGACTAGAGGTAAAATCAGGCAAGAAGTGATTTTGAGTAGTTGGCGCAGAGTTCCTGGTATACTAGAGGTAAAATCAGGCAAGAAGTGATTTTTGAGTAGTTGGCGCAGAGTTCCTGGTAGAAGCTGGATGATTCTATAGTATACACAAATTTAAGGAGAAGGAGGAGAATAAAAAATGGTTGCAGTTAAGTCCTGTTTAAATCCTGCAGTCCTGTTAAATAAAGCTGTGTGGAAGTGGACAGTAGCAGTATGTGTCAAGAGACCCCAGGGCCAAGGAAGTAAGAGCCAAAAGGTAGGAGGTGTGCAAGAGGATGGTGTACTTCAAAGCAAGAAAACAGAAAACTGAGAAAGGGGATGGGATGGTTCAAAAGTGTTGAAAGAGAATGAAGAAGTGAAGATGGCAGTGATGGCTGGGGAGCTGGTAGAATCCATCTCTTGCGAGAACAGTGATAGGATCCAGATTAGAGCTGGAGAGAAATGTGGCCCAATGATTTCCTCCCCAACAATTGCAGGGACTTACGTAGCACTCTTCTTTGCATATGAGGGGAATGATGGCTGCTTTGCAGCTGTTGTGAAGACTTTTCTTGGACGTTTTTCATAATGCTTTGAGATAGTAATTTGTGTATCCTTGTGAAATATTCTGCTATTTGAATCAACAAAGATAAATTTGTTGCTTCTGATGGTGGGGCAATGCTGCCTTCCTTGCAAATGAATTCAACAGCAGAAACAGAGGCTGTTAGGTTATAATAAATGGTTCAACCTGAATTTCGTATTGTATATGGAAACATTAAAAATGGCAGTGTGTGAGTAAAGGAAGCTTGATGTTAATGTGCAGTTAATTCATTGAGCTAATCTGTCTTCCAGAAACTGTATTTGTATCTTGTAATTCTCTTCTTTTTGTATTGTAAAAGTACAAGAAATAGGCTTTCTTATATAATGGCATCAAACTATTAAAACAGTTTTAGAAAATGAAAACATGAGATTTCACATTTAGATTTTTGGTTTGTATTTTGTTTATCTTGAATAATAAAAGCAACCACTCTCACTTGCATATTATCATCATCAGGCTTGTAACTTTTGAGCATTAAATACTGCAGTGGTTTGTTCCATTTCCTTGCCTTTGGAATTTTATTATTAGCAAAATTTTGTTTAAAAATATTTTATGATATACAACTTTTTAAAGTACTTAGTATTTCCAGTGTTGTTTAGATATAAGGTGCTTATTTAGAAATTTACCTTTAGACCTTTTTAAATCTTACCTGAAATCTCCTGGAATTTGTAATTTGTCTGAATCGAGAACATGCTATTTTTCTTTCTGGAATTGACTAGTACATTGCAATCTTCTTGTTTTTTTTCAGATCGTGTACAACGTCTCTGAAACAAATAAATAAAATTATTGAGCAACTTTCACCTCAAGCTGCTGACAACAAAAGTATAAACAGAAAACTAGATTCTGTAAAACGACAAAAATATAACAAGGTGATTGGATTACATGAATTTCCTGCTGACAATACTTAGCTTGTACTTTGGCTTAAGGTTTGGATTATGTGGTATAATTCTTACTTAATTATATAGTTCAGAGACAGTCCGTGATTGCTGTTTCTTCCTTTTTAAATGGTGTAATTTTCTATCAATACATCTAAATAACTAAAGATGTGAAAGTGGGAGCTGATTTTTTTTTATTTATTTATTTACTTTATTCCAACTTTCAGAACAAGCTGTAAACCTGAAGTTCCAGGGTCTGCTCAGAAGACTGATTTGCATTAATTTAATTAAATACCTCCCAGTAGTATTTGGAGAATTAGCAAAGCATTGTTAGGGCATGATTCAATAGTTGACCTAAATCTCGGCTCTTGTGGTCTTTATTCCCTACCTTCCTTTCCTTAATCCTCTTTAATTGTCTGTATCTTTCTTGTACCAGGACACATCATTCCTTTCTGTGAGCCTTTTTAACTCATTGATTTGGCAGAAACTGCTCCAACTGTTTTCTGGCAGAGTAGTAAGTTAAAGGAGCTTGTAGAGCAGTTCAGCAGACATCAGTGTAAGCAATAGGACTGTACAGCTGCAGATAGAAAGAAGGAGATTTGAGAAAAGGGAAACTTGGTCAGGAATGTAGCAATTTGATCAGCTCCCCATGTGGTGGAAATGCATCCTAATATTTTCTCTAATGACAAACCTGACTGAAAAATTTACTGTCCTTTGCCCTCAGACACTTCTTCCCAGTCTCAGACCGTTTGCCACTGACTCATTCAGTTGTTTGTTTTGTAGCGTGATTATTCCAGCAACTTGGATAACACTGTGCTCACAATCTGGCCAATCAAAAGATCAGACAGGGGGACGGTACTGAACAGTGGCACAGGACTAGGAACAAGTAGCGGGAAGAAATGCATTAAACCAGACTGAAAACTAAAGAGTGATCACTATATTTTGCTTGTTTTCATATTACTTGAAGTAGTTTACACAAGTGTTAGTTGCAGGGGAGGTTCAGCCCTCGTTGCAAGTTCATTGTTATCTATTTCTAACAGTCCTTGAAGCATAAAAATAAATCCCTATATGAAAACTATAACCTGTAAAAGTGGTCCTAATAACCTCAAGAGTGTTTTGGAGGCAGGCACTGTATTTAAAGCTGGTCTTAAGCTGCTTTTTAAATTGAGACATGCCTTATAGTACTCTTCCTTTTGTAATATTTTTTTTTAAATGGTTGAAGAAGACTGAATTCTTCCATTATTGAGACAAATAGAAAATTAATGACTGGTACAAGACAGCTATTTCCTTAGAGCTGTCTTACAGGGAGTGTTTTATGATATAAAGTACTCTGGTAGCAAGGATAATAGTGCATACATAGGAGATAATATATTGTACCATACATCAATATACCTGCCCTTTGTAGTTTGAAAAGTGCTACATGAAGACATGGGCAGGCTAGTGAACTGTTCTTCACCAAAAAAACCAAACCAAAACAACCAAAAATTGCTTATTTTGACATGAACTTGATTTTTACTGAAGTATGTGCCTCTCTAGATAAGGAAATATTTCCAGTGACTGGAGTTACAAATGTGGAAAGTTACATTGCCTATGTTTTTGTTTTACTTGGAATTTCTTGTTTCATAAATGAACGTTAGCGACACCAAGAAATCAAACATCACCAGTAAATATACAGTCAGATAGAAAGTGTAACAGAAGAGCTAGCTATGGATTATTTTCATAGCTGTAATGAATTATACTTGTTGTGGCATCTGTAATTTTTTTTCACTTATTTTTTTAAAGTCATTTCACTTTGTAGTTTTTGCTGTTAAATTAGCTGTGATCACTCCTGAATTAACTGTGTGCAAACATAAATTAGGGTGATGAACTGATTAGAAATTTCAGTTTCTTCCTAACAAAACATTCCAAAACTTCAGGGATGATAAATAAATCTTTTAAAATCTTATAGCTGTTTTTATTGGCTTATTAACCAAGGCTTGCAAATCATGAACAAATCTTTTGGTATTCTCTGTGCACTTCACTAATATGCTTAGATTCATTAAATGTTCTCAAAAGATGTACATAAAAATGCTTAAAAGGACCATGAGAAATTTATGTGTATAAACAATCTGATTTTACTGTATGCACACCATAAGATGATTGTACACACAAAATACAGATATTGTGGTGACGCTTTTTTTTGTTTCAAATGTGATACTGTGAACATTGGAATATGAGATTCTGTAGGAAAATACTGCAAATACAATTTAAGTCTTGTTTAAAAGGATAGCAAGTATATAAACCAGATTAAAAATTAAATTATATATTTACTGATCATTCCAGGAGCAACAGCTAAAGAAGATCAAAGCAAAACAAAAGCGACTCCAAGCGATTCTTGGGAGAACAGAGATTCTTGACAAAGTAAATGAGATTGAATTCGAGGAAGATGAAGGTAAGGGAGAGGCTGAAAGTTCTGTTCTACTTTGGTGTAATGCCTTTTTTTGTTTGAAGCTAGTTGGCAAGATCTTTGCCAGTAAGGAAATAAATCTCAGTGGTTTGCTTTCAAAGAGAGAGTTAAGAACATTTATTCTCTGCACCTGCAGAATTGCAGATCTTGGCATATTCATGTGGGAAGTTTTAAAAAATGGATGTTAATCCATGTTCAGCTCAGCAGGGATGGCTGAGGCACATTAGAGTATTGGGCTTAATAAATTGGAAATCCTAACATTTTTTCACAGCTAATTTGATAAAGATGACTAACATAATGATTGAATTACGTTTTATATGCTGGATGCTATCAATCAGCATTAACAAAATTGTTTTTTCTTACTGTTGGGAAGTATCACTAGAAATGGAAGGGGGAAGTGCTTCTGTTTTTCAGGCTGCACTGTGGCTTAAAAAAAAATAAGGCTTATTCCAAAGCAGGATATTTGTGCTCTCAGTGTTTCACTAGGTGTTCTTTCTCACTGCTATCTGCAAACTGAGCTTGGATTTTGTAACTCCAGCTTGGCTGTGTCTTGGCCACAATCACTAACCTACAATATTCTGCGGGGCAAGTTTGGACCCCTTTGACATCTGCATGTCACCTTTGGGTTATATTGTTGTTTGCAGAGGTATAAACTCCTTGTGCTATTTGTCCATCGCAGGTGTGGCTGGAGTGGATTCCAGATGTCATACTTCTCTCTTGGTTCAACAAAACTTACTGGAGTCAAAACCTCAGTGAACTTTTCTTAGTAGAAAAACATCTTTAATCCTTTTTCTTTGAATAGGTTCAAGCAGTAAAACTCAGGCACCCAGTGTGATGAAAGGTGACTGGGAAGTGAATGTAGTCCACCAATTCTAGTTTGTGGTAGTACGTATGGTAACTGTGTATGCAGCTTAACTGAAGTGCTCTTTTACGGCAACATGCTGTGCAGCCAACCTGACTTTTAAAGTCATAATCCTAATATTAGTATTGTAGAGTAGTGGAGTAGGAAGATGAGGTGGTTTGTCTGTTTTTGAAGCATGTGGGAAGACAGTCTTTATGTGTTTTGTAAGATTTGTGTCTGTCCTGGCATGATAATGGAAATGTCAAAATTCAAGCTTATGAGTAGGACTGAAAAATCAATAATAAAATAGAAATGGATAATGTTAGTGCATATGGTAACACAGTGATTTCTGGCACTGAACACGGTGATGTGGGTTGAATTGACAGCATAGGGAGCATGTGAGACTTCATATGTCTTGGGAGACTGTAATTTTATGGTAGTTCTTGCTGTTCTGTGTGTTGTTTCAGAAGTATTTGCATTTTGGTAGTATATGTCATGTTTCCCATATGGAGTTTGAGAATTAGTTTGAAGTAAAAGTTACAGTCTGACTTTTTTGACCTTCTGTTTTGTTGGGTTTTGCCTTTTTTGAGCTTCAAGTGTTATGTGTAATGATAATTTGGACTTTGGTGTATAAACATTGAACTGAATGCACATAAAGCTTGGGGCTGGGGCAGGGAACAAAACATCCTTATGTCTGTGTTTGAGTTATTTAGAAGGTGTTAAAGGCATGCTGGATGTTCTGATTTTTGTTGTAGAACCTGGTCCATCAAGTCTTGGCAGTATGCTTATGCCTGTTCAGGAGACAGAGTGGGAAGAGCTTATTCGTACTGGCCAGATGACTCCATTTGGAACTAAAATACCTCAGAAGCCAGAGAGGAAGCCACGACAATTAATGCTAAATGAAGCATCTGATTTTGAGAAGTACTTAGCAGACCAAGCTAAGCTGTCATCTGAAAGGAAGAAGTTATCCCTTCACAAAAGAGCTAAGAAGAAAGCACAAGCCAAAACTGTTCAGTGCGTAGCTCCTACATCTACTGCAAAGGAAAAAATGGGTAAAGCCCTGTCAAAAACAGATAAGCGCTTAAAAAAACACATGAGAAAACTTCAGAAGCATGCCCTTCAGATTCAATCAAAAGCCAAGATTCCAAAAGAAAAGAAATATCCTCAGGCCAAGAAGTTCAGGAGTGAACAGGATGATAGTGGAGAGTCTGAGTACGTTCCTGATGAGGAGCTCTTTGATCCAGAAGCAGCAGAAGAGGAAGAGCAGGCATCTTCTCATGCTGAGAATGATTCTGATTATGAACTTGGGAATTTGTCAAGAAAAAGAAAGTCTTTGGAGAAGAGAAATTTTAAAGAAGCTGAAGATGATGCTGACTTCTTTCCAAGCTCTGAGGAAGAGGAGCATAGAGTGGGGAAACGCAAAGTAAAGAGATGGAGAGATGATGGAGATGAAGACTATTATAAACAGAGACTAAGGTTAGTCCTAGACATTTTTATTAGTAACACTGACAAATTATGTTCAACATGTGAAGGGCAATGTCTTTAATACGTTGTTAAGAATTGAAGGAAAACACGACAGAATGATCATAGCCTTCTAAAAGGAATCAGACATATGTCTTAATTACAAAGACTTTGCTGTTAGATTTTCCTGATTGTTACAGGTCATTCAATAATAAGCTATTTGTATATTCAATGTGTGTTTGTTTTCAGAACTGTGAATGTGCCTAAAATTGAGTATATATGAAATAACATATTACTTGACAGCTTTATACTTAGGTACTGCTTTTGTCTGTAGATCATAGACCTACCTTTCAAAAAAACCCAAACCAAAACAAAACCAAAAAAGATTGTCTTCTGTTTGATAGGCAAAATTACAGTGCAGACAGACAATGTCCCTCCCTCTTCAGAGGGATGGCACTTTTCTACTGAGAGAAATCTTTGGTTTGGGATGGAGCGAGATGCTTAGTTTTCAGCCTTAATTAACTGCTAGTCAAGAATAAATCATTTGAATAAATGATAGTTACATACTATTTTTGTAGAATCTGTCAGTTTATTTAAATCCAGGGCAATTACATATAGCTTATATGGCTAACTGGTTTATATGAAAATCAATATTAAAAGAAACTTTTGAATTTAAACTTGTAAAAAATTTATACTGGAAAGGACAATATCTATATTATTTGATTATTAGCTTATATTAGAAGACATAAGTAATGAAGACTGGACATTTATACTGCTGTTAGTCAAATCTAAAAAGAGCGGCTCTGTTGGACAGTTATTTTCCTCTCTTTGCTCTTGATGAGAGTGAGGGTACAAACATCCTTATCTAAAGAGATTGTGAGGGTGGTGGTAGTAGTGGTGTTTTCTGTTGCTATGATGACCTAAGGTTGTAAACTGAGTAAGGTTTCTAAAGAGAATCAGCATCTTCTATTAAACTAGTATGTTAGGTGGGGAAATACAGCTAAGCACACAAGTTATTTTTGAAAAAGGCAGCTGAAACTCCTTGTGCTAATCTGTGATTTATGAAATTCATATAACCTGTGTGTTGATGATATCTCTGTAGCTACAGTGTGCTGTTGAGATGTTTTCTCTACTGATAGCATAGCTGTTGAGTTCCTAACAATAAGCCTGTGCAATGTTTCCATTTTCACAAGTGCCTGGAAAACATTTTGAAGGGGCAAAAAAGTAACATGTAATTTATTAAGCTGTTAAAATGCTAACTAGACATGCCAGTGAAGTTGAGACATTTCTACACATACCAGTAGGCAAAACATCAAGATCACTGAAATGGTTATTTTGTTTGTTTTAATTGTTCTGTAACCACTGGCCTGTTGTCTCTGTTCTAGTTTAAGGGTTGCACTTCATATAAGGAACTTCAGCTTGTTGATAGCAGACTTACTTTTAATGAATTACCATTAGTGAATGTTCTTCAAGTAGTTTTGTAGTCCTCTAGAAAACCATGGATTCCAACTTGAAAACAGCTGTTCTAGAGTGAAAGGAGGAATAGATATTAGGGCTGTCAGTGAAGGGTGATTGATGTAGTGATAAGGCATAGCATAGGAACTTGGTTAATGCTTGGGAGACTCGAATTTTACACTTCTGTGGAAATATAAAATCTTACTGATTTAAATGAAGCCGTATCAGAGAAGGGGTCAAGAAGCAGAGGTATAAACACCGTCTCTTCCTGCGGTGAGAGCCTGAGCTGCTGTGGAGGAAGAGGTATCTTTTGATAACAGAGGTACTCACAGTTACAGAATTACTGGTAACAAAGCCTCAAGTAGGAAGAACTCAACTTCACTTTCACATCCCAAGTTACGAAAGCAGATCAGAAGCTGATTTGAGGCAATAGGTTTCCAATCCCAGGATGCTGCTTTTCAAAGTTAAAGCATAGTTTATTGCTCTTGAATAGAAGATTTTGGCAAGAGGCTAATCTGAACAATGTCCAAAGGGTCAAAAAGAAGTATGTTTTTTATTGGCTGCATTAACAAAAATTAATTGTACTTAATTGGTAAAATATTTACTATTTTATTGAATAAAACTGTATTCTTCACATTTAAATTAGACCAATATTAAATCATTTTTAATTCAGTGTTTTCATCAAGAGTAATTTATTTTGATTGAAAGTTTTAATATGACTCAGAATTTAAATTCATTCAAACGCATTTTTTAATAACGTTAAGATTGTGACAATTTATCCTTAGCAAAGTCATATCATAGACTACATTTCTTTTGGTTACTAAAGTTACAATAAAAGCCTAAATGAATTTTAGAAATATCAATAACTGTAATTGCTACCAAAACACTACATCTCTTAAAAATTTCATAGCTACAGTTATTGTGGCTGTTAAGCTGCAGCTGTCCACATTGACGTTTTTATGCTGACACCCCCAGGTAATCTTCATTATGGGAAATGCCATGAGAAAATAAAATGTAGTGAATTAAGAAACATATTAAGAATGCTATAGAAATGCTGTCATTTGCTTACATTTATGTCTTGTTTCATGTCAGTTTTACTTTTGAATGCAAACGAATGGGTAAGATTATGGTATATTTTACCCCTGAGAGAGGCAGGAGAAAATCCTTTAGGATTACTTTAGTCTTCTGAACATCTAGTCTTGTGCTTGGCGCCAAATAGAGTCTTACACTCTTAAAGACTGAAAATGAGTTTCCTTTGTATTAAAACTTTTCAGAGATGGGACTTGAAGAGATTGGTCTGTGTCAAGGGGAAAATACGATGATGTTGTTAAAGCATGATAATTAGCTAACTGCAGGACTGCAAAGCATCTCTAGAACAAGAAACTGTTTTCAGAACAGGAGCTCATGTTTTCTGCAGTAAACAGGGCAGGCGGGAGAGCACCCAGCTCTTGCCTTTCCTTCTAAAGGCTACTTGCAGTGGTCAGCCTAGTCCCTCAAAGCAAGATCTGATCAGGGGAACATGAAAAAGTAAAGGTTAGTTATACAGAATTCAACTCACGCTCTTGGTAATTTCAGTTCTTTTCCCTCCAGTGAGTCTTGCCTTTCTCTAGTTACTGTTACTGGAGCCATGTTGTTGTGGGGACACACAGGTGAAGAATCTTCTGTTTCAGAAAGGTTAGCATCTAAGGTGAATGAATCATAGCTGCAAGAATAATGAACAATAGCACAGAACATCAGGGTTACGGAGAGTAAGATAAATAAGTAGGATACTGTCAAGCAGCTAAAAGGTAAGTTTAAGATTCAGTGAAAAGTAATATCATTCCCAACTGTCCTTCATACTGAGTATTGCCAGCTGAACCCAGGCGATTAGATAATCATGCTGAAGGACTTTATCAAGGATGTTATCAATGTATATTTTGTTGTACTCAGTGGTGACCATCTTGGTCTAAAAGTGTTAAAAATAGGCACTGGTGGAATCTTAACCTGTTCCATTCTGCCTTGTGGAATGGTCAGGTCATGGCAGAGCCAGTTTCTTTGAAGGGTATGGAATGAGTGAAAATGCATCTGGTTTCAGCTTCTTTTCCCTCAGATCACAAAATAAAAGTAACCTTGTATGCAGATTAAATACACAGGAAGTAAACCTTTTTTTGTGTTTTCAACAAGGAAACTGCTACATGGTTTTCTTGTATTATTCTCAAAACTTTGTAGATGTGGAAACTGCAACTTACCAAGATTT
>NW_010327549.1:0-14197 GCF_000700745.2 Antrostomus carolinensis | reverse complement strand
CTCATGGTCACCCTGCTGTCCACCAGGACTCATAGATCCCTTTCCCCTACACTGCTTTCCAACAGGTCTGTCCCCAGCCTATACTGGAACCTAGGGTTGTTCCTGCCCAGAGGCAAGACTCTATACTTGCCCTTATTATATTTCATTAAATTTTTCCCTGCCCAACTCTCCAGCCTGACTAGGTCTCATTGGATTCTGTTTTGGAAAAGTTTTTCTGTGAGAAAAACTTGGTAATAACTTTGGGGATGTTCTTCAGGCCTTTACAAGTATGCAAGCCAGACAATGCACAGTCAAAATGTCACATGGAAATGGTCACAATTCCCAAGGCAGCAGAATTGTGGCTCTAAGATTTTGCCTATTAACAACAGGGCATAAATCAGTCATATTTGAGATTAGGATTCTTGAATATTTGATTTAATTCTTCCTGAGTAAGGACTGCCATCCTGGCTCATCTTCCTCTGGAAGGTTCCATCGTTGCTGAAAAGTAGAATGATGGAGTAGAAAGTACTGAGCAGAATGTGACTGTAGATAGCATGTATTTCTTTCCTTGCCAAATAACCAACAATGTTCTTATGTTATAAATTATCCAAAATAGTCTTTGTCTTGGGGATCTGGCAGATTAGGGCTACAGATCACCTAGTTATTTCCCATATTGCCTAAGCTTATTTATTTATATTTTTTTTTCCAATTATGCCAGCAAGTCTAAGTACAGGCCAAGGTTACTAACAAGTTTTAATATATCAGGAGTCAAAGCCTACAGTTATACAGGGAGAAACAGCTGTCCATTGAAACCAGAGAAACTGTATTTACTAAAAACAGTATGCTAAAGAAAACTTCAAGCTTCAGTTTCTCTGGAAATTTTGAGTTCTGACCACATCTCAAGTTTAAAATGTTTGCTGTTTCTATCTGAAATGTTCATTGTACAATAAGCTGGAAGGTTAGCTCCTCAGATCTATGTTCATGTTTATGGCAGCATTCTAGAAAGCTTTGGTCAGTCTTTATGTCAGAGCATAACTGTTTTTTTAGACAGAGTTTTGAAGTACCTGCCCATGCTGAGAACTGCAAAATGTTAAACAATTCTTACAGGAAATTCTAAACAATGTACTACAGTGTAGCATGTGCACAACACAAATTTCATATTATTCTTTGGTATTTCAAGGTAGTGGTACAAGTTTCCTCTTACATCAGACTTTACAGCTGTGTTGTAAATGACTTGGGAATGTGTTTACTACAATAAAGAAAAATCATATAGGTTCTCCTTTGTTATTGTTGTTATAATATAATCTCGCCAGAGGAAATGAGACCTTTTTTCCTCCAATGTCAGGTTAAGCATATGTATGCTGTGCTTTCATCAGCTTGATTCAGAATAATTTGTCTGTCCTATTTCATCAACAGGAACAATACAATAATCACTGTGAATAATAAATCAACACTTCATTTCCTGTAAAGAATGGAGCAAAAAGTAAATGGGCATTTACAGAGCTCAACACAGCAGCTCTCTTGATTCAAGAGACAATTCTGACCTCTTGCTCCACAGGCTGCTGTTTAGATACCCAGGCAGGCAAAGCATACATGCTATTCAAACACCAACATCAGCTCTGGCTCCACTGGCAGATAAGATCTGGAAAATCTATGTGCCGTAGCTTAAGATGTGACAAAACTAGTTGTCTACCTCCTGACCTTTCCTAGTTGAGTCGTTGCTGTAGCCACCCGAGGAGGTAACTTCACAAGAGAGCTCTGGTTGGCAAAATGCAGCTGTTGTGGCTCAGGCAGGTGTTTGCTCCTGGCAGCTTGAACTGAGGCATTGAGGTTTTGTACAGAGGGGCAGAGCAGCCAGCGAGGAGACAGCAATGTTTTAAACCACCACAGTTGTTTGCCTCAATGGATGAGGGCCAGCACCTTCATATTTTTTTTAGAAAATGTGTCACCATTCCTATCTAAAATACATGCAAGAAACAATTATCATCTGGATCGGATTTTAACTTTTCATCATGTTCTAGGCAGGGGGAAAAAACCCCAAAATCACAGCATTTGAAAAGTAATGTAGCAATTTAGAAGACAAACAGACAAAAATAAAATGCATAGAAGATAAGTGCTAAGGTATTACTAGCCAGCCACCCAGATATTTAGAAAAGGCATATCACTTAAAAAAAAAAACCAAACTATTATCACATTAAGATGGAATTAAAATTTAAATTCTTGTATTAAACACAAAATAAGAAAAAAATCTCTCTATAGAAAATATGTTGCTTTACAATCTTAAAAAATGACAGGTTTTTTTATTTAGTATGTGTATATGCTAGAAATTTACTGGGAAAAAGGGAATAAAACGAAATACAGAAATGATGCTTCCTAGGATAAAGGCGCTACAGTACAAGATTATCTGGGTACTGATCTGTTTTTTTGTAGGTGCCCAACTAGATCGGGGAAGAAGCCTGCATCAATGGATCTAGTATCTGTGGACACAAACTTCCAATAGCAATCGAAGTGTTGGTCTGGAGAAAACTATTTGCCATCCTATTTAGGACATTTCTAATTTTAGACAGTCACCTGTGGAACATTTTTACTAGAGCTTTACCATAAATTGCAAGAAAACCCCAGCCCACAGATCTACACATTTTACTTACAGTACCTAAATTTATTTACTAACTGATGCCTCTAAAGTAGGAACCTGCTCATGCCAGAACCCCATATACTCATTACCCTTGGACAATACATTTCAGCTGGATCAGTCATGGCAATGCCTCTCCCTATTGACTGCAGGGAAATGTAAGGCCTTATCTAGCTGTATCAATAAGGAAATTAATGGTGGGTTAGGTAACTGGAGGACTGAAGTGTATATGAGGAAATAATAAATATATATCTTTCTATGATGTAGCAACTAATCAGTTTGTAGTTTATTTCCCAAATAGTGTGCTGTGGGAAAAAAAAAAAAAATAAAAAAAATAGTTTGGTAGACTAGAAGCACTGAGTGGTGGTTTTATTAGTCTTGCTTTGTTGCAGTATTTAAGACTATTAATAACAATGCATTAAATATTTCTAAATAGTCTCATATGTGCTGCATTCAGAGGAGTTATTTTTTCTGTCTGAAAAGGCAGTTTGTCATAGTCATAGTCTTTTCCCAATACCACTGACACTGTAGAAGGTTACAAAAGCTCATTTAGGCTGTTCAACATGTAATATATTTTAATGTTTACCTTACCTTTAATGTTTGAAAATTTTTCAAAACATTAACATCAGATTTTTCCATTATGTTTTTATGTCTCATGTCTTAGGCATTTTTAGATTTTATTTTTACTTTTTAATTCCACTTTCACAGAACATTTCAAAATATTAAAATCACTGAAAGGAGGAAAATGACCTGCTTTATTACCCTTCATAGTCTTTCAGGCAGCAGCCCTTATGGGTCATAGCTAATAATGTTGAGAGCTGCTAATTGTGTGACATGTTCCATTTCTTTGAATAAGGACATTGTATTTATTTTCATCCACTCTACTGGATCTTGAAGTGAGGCTATTCTCTTTTTAAAGAAACTGTATCTGTATAATTTATTTCACCACATATGAGAGTACTCAAGATTTATAAATTGATTTGCACTCCTAAAATGCTTTCGGCAGGAATTTTCACTTCTTTTATGATAAAAGATAAAATCATGCTGTTTCATAGAGGTAAATAATTTCAGTACAACTTATATGAGTTGAGTTCTTTATTTGTAGTACAGTATTCAGCATTTCAAGATTGACACAAGAGAAATTGTTTCTTACGCAAAATCAAAACTATTTTTATTACATTAGAGGGTTCTTAAAATGTTTAGAGGATAGAAAATCAAGGAACGTTTTTGTGGGTTTTTTTTGTTTGTTTGTTTGTTTGTTTTTTCTCTAGGATACAAAAATGAATGAAACAGTAGAATTGGAATTGCCTGGAGGAAAACTAAGTTTAACAAATTTTAAATGGAATAGTTCACATTGCGACTTAAATTGTAATTTAGTCTATTAAATATTTTCTAACTATATCTCAACCTAAACTTATTGGTGATAGGGAAGAGAAGAGACAGAATAAGGAAGCTTGAAATTCAGATGTTTCTTCTAATGAATATTTTTCATAGGGTAAAATAAACTGTTTCAAATGTTTCTGATTTCTGACAATTAAGCTTTAATTACAAATAACAGCTTGAATTAGATACACCATCAATACATCATGAATCCAAGCTTCACAGTCTGTTTTATAACCTGATTTGGGAGACTTTGCCAAGCATGGTGTTTTCCACCATGAATCAATGGGACTACTAATATGAGATTGTAAATACTTATTTGCTGGTCCTAACAACACTTGCTTAAAACTCAGAGTTTTTTGTAGTTGCAGCAGCCAGCTGGCTCTGGAATATATCTTCTTCCTATAGTTTAATTAAAATATGCTTGACTTAAATATGACATCCAAACAGCTGGCATGTAATTCCTGGGGTCCTGTCTCAGACATGTTTGACGTAGTGGGAGTGTGGAGACTACTTCTGATGCAAATAGGCTGCAAGTTGCAGAAAAATGCTGCTGTCTGGAGAAATACAATTGCTTACTGTCATAATATGCAAGGAGAAATTGGCTGGGGATGAGTCACTTCAGAATGTCTGATTGTCACAGAGTCTGGTACTAAGTATTACTAATAATCTGCATATAATTAATACATCTGTGAGTTTATATTAAGCATATTTTTAAGGTACTGATTGATACATACTGTCAATTTCTCAATGAAGAATACCAAGTATTTCACTGAAAGAGAAAGGGAGTCTAACAACAATCGTAAGGGAGAACTCCCACTATGGAAGTGAACTTTCTCTTTCCTATTAAGAAGATAAAATGATGGTTCTGGAGTGAAAGCACGCAGGTAGGACCCCTGACAGGTGCTGAAGGGACAACTGACCAACAGATAAAATAGATTTCTCAGAGGAGGATAGGAGCATGTGAATCTTCCATCCTTGACTACCACTTCCTTGCAAAAAAAAAAAAAAGTAAAAGAGATGAAAGAAGCCTTTCTCATGTAACTCCAGTTTAAAGTTTCCAGGTTTATATAAGTATGATTTTCTCATCTGTGAGTGTTATAAACATTTGCAGCTGGATTAACTGTTCTGGTTATCATAATTAAAGGTTTGCATTTTATCCTCACACATGTTAAGTATGATTTAAAAAAAAAAAAAAAATTTCCAACAGAAATCCGTTAAATGTATAAAATAAAAACTCATACCCACCTAACAAGTATCCAACTCACCTAAAAAAAATTCTGTTGTGTTCTAAGGGGTAGAAGAGTGAGTGCCTGCTATCTGACCCAGGGGTGAAGAATTGTTTTTCACTGGCTGGTGACACTGAAGGTTTTCTGGTGTGCAGGAAAATACATTTTTGAATCCTCATGATCACAAAAAAAGCGTAGAAATCAAATAAATTATTTGTGTTCAGCAATGACAATCACTAGGCCAATAAGAATACTTAAATAATTTTTTGCACTGCTAGTGATAATGTGGTGCTAGCGATTTCATTCTTTGTTTATACGGATGCTATGAAAGGTGATGTAGTGGTCATTTTATTGGAACAAGTCTAAGCCAAATAGTGTTTCGAAATCAAGGATTCAACTGGGCTATGAGATTAGAAATGCAGCAGGGATATGCTAGGAGACAACACCAGTGAATTACATAGTTCCTTATCTGGGATCAGCTGTGTCTTGTAAGAAAAAGTAGGTTTTAAAAATCTGAATGCCTTTTATTACTAGAAAAAAGTGGGAAACTAGAATACAAATAATTTTGTTTTCTATTTAAAATGTTTTAAATTCTACTGAGTGTTTATCCTATTGAGAAGCCATCCTTCATGATAAAATAACCCGTTTTTAGTTACATGTCTGAATACACTAATACGAGTGAATCAAAATGTTAACTCCTTGTTTTAGATTTCCAAAGATAGCAAAAGCACAAGGCATATTGTCAGACAGAAAACAGAATATTAAAAATAGTATTTCCCCTATGCCTTAATTGTTGTAATGAAAAACAAAAGCAAAAAGAAAAAGCTAACACCACTGTTGGTATGCTATATCTATGGGACAGTAACCATGACAACTCAGATAGATTTTGTTTTAATTTATAAAGCAAATATAAGCATTTGTAGAAAAATTCATAAAAAGTCCTCATACAATGTTGTTTTTTAAAATAAGCCTTTGTCGGTGTCCCATATTTCCTCATATTTTATGCATTCACATTCTTTGCAGTTGTCAAGACTTTTTAAATTTTATTTTTGGCATTTTGATATTTTGCCAGAATTAAGCTGAGTTGTTTTGATTTTCTTTCAGGTTTTTTTTACTGCATGGCTTTATTTGTCTATTTTTTTTCACTATATTTTTTTAATTCCTCATGTCCCTAACATTTCTGAAATGTTAATAGTTTTCATTTAAAACCAGCTCTAAGAGTTTTTTGATTTATTGTATTTGGTTGTGAGGTTGTCTTGCCAGCTCCATGGAGCATTTCAGAACAGAAGCTTCCTGACGAGCTAGGATCCAAAATAATTTAGCCTGAAGCTCTTGGCAGCATCTCTGTCTCTTCACAGTAGTGCTGTACATAGTAGGGTTAGAAAGTTAATATTTCTAATAGGAAGAATTTTAGTATCTGCCCAATCTTAATAAAATTAAATATTAAAGTGTATGCCTTAAGATTCCATAAATTCTGTATTGTCTTTGCACTAAGTAGGTTTTTTTTATCATAATGCCATATTAAAGGCTAAATTCTGTTCAATTTATGAATATTATGACTCCCAGCATGCATTTACTTGCAAGAGTGAAACAAGCATGCTTTTAATATAGAGCTTGAATTTTCTGAAACTGATACTGAATTCTCTGGCCATCAACACTTTACATTAATACAGTCATTCAAGAGGAACTGACTCACCATGTTTCCAATGAGAAAAAATGCCTGAAAACCTGCCTCTGTCCTCAGTTACTCTGAGATAATTGAGTGAGTGCACAAGCGTGTCGGCTTAAACGGGGTGACCAATATCCCCCAGTTCCAAACAAAACCTTGGTGATAGTGGTTAGTGCTGCTCCACTCAAAACCAAAAAACATTGGTTTTGTTTATTTTTCTTCTTTGTAAATCCTCTCAAACCTTCAGTTGTTTCTTTTTCTATTCCCTTTTCTCTTTGTTTCTCCCTCAAGTGATCTGATCTTACCATTTTGTCTACATCTCAGATTAATAATATTGCATTTCCAAAAGGGTAGCAATTACACAAAAATCAGTTCCTTTAACTGATAAGAAATATATCTGTAAGATATTCTACTATAATGTGTTTAAAACTTGATAACTCAGTTTTCTAGTTGATGTTTTTTCAGTGGCTGTTTATTTGAAAATCAGCAGAAACCTAACAACCATCTTCTGTTTAGGGATTCTGTTAGAACGAAGCATAAAGCTTGAGAAGAAAGTAGGCTATAAACAGAAGTGATTTCTCTCTATATCTGATCAGGGCAGCAAAAGTCAAAATATATCGTTCCACTATACATTCAAGTCTATGCAGAGCTCCATTGACTTTACCATCTAATTTAATTTTCAGTCATTCAAACAACCCATGATAGTTGCTTAGGTTGAAGAAAAATCACAAGTTACATGCTAAAGATAGTAAAACCATAGCAGTAATAAATGTCCTTATTAACTACTTGCATGATTCTTCTGATGTTAAAGTTGAGATTAATATCCCTCTAGGTTCTCCCTTGTAAATGGAAAAAGAGCTTCAGTGCATCGTAAGATGTTTTTAATAGAGGCAGTAACAATAGAAATATAAGGGTATCTGTCTTTCTCCCATGATCATTTTAGGTGAAGTGGAAGAATAAACAATTAGCTGAGACAAGATACGTAGTTTTAAGAGGGCTAAAGGAGAGAGAAATCCTAACTATCTCAATCTCACTTTCCTTTCTGTCTCATATCCTGTCTCATGTAAATCTGGGTAACGATCCACTTGCAATGGTGTGATGTGAATCAGCAGAACACACTCAACATCTTTGAACATTTCCTACCAGTATCATCATTGGATAAGAAAGGTTTTGTTTTGTTTATTTTTTTCCTAAGCAACCACTGTAAACCTGTTTTCATTTTTATGGAAATCCTCACTGTGGGAGGATGGTACACAAAGCATTTGAAGGAGATGTATTGAAAGCTGTTATTTAATGTAGACGGTAGAAAGTAAGTTATTTTTACTATAGGAGAGAAAATTCAACTATTCATGTTTTACATAGTGTTCCTATAACCTCTTGTCAGTATGAAGCAGACTGAAATAGTTAATCATTAAGATTTCCCAGAAGCTCTTAGATGTAAGCTTGTGGAGAATGAAAGCTATCATTTTGACTTGATTTACACAGCACAAAAGAAGAAGAAGAAAAAAAAAGCGCCAAACCCTCATGCAGTTTACTCAGTGTAGCTACTGGACTGTATGTGAGGATATATGACAAATACAATTAATTTTTGCACTGTAATGTTATCATAGCCCTTACATCTTTAGGTCACCCCAGATATCAGTAACATAATTACTATTTTTGCTATGATCAGTGTGTATTACTTCTTTTAATCTTGTATGAAAATATCATTGAAATCTATTTACTCAAATGACCTTTAGTTAGGGCCTCAGCTGACTCTTCTAGACTACTATCCTGTTATGTAAAAGTTATTTAAAAATAAAAATGTAAATATTTCAACCAATGAAAAGGATTTTATTTTGGATAGTCAATGTGCAGTAGGTAAGTTTCTCACAACAAAAGCATGGAAAGGAATAAAGGCACTGATTGCTAAAATGTCTCAAAAGCAAACAAATACATTGCCATATTCATCTTTCAACTCATTAATCCACTCTTCCAGGAAAAGGAGTGAAAAATTAAGAGGAAAAAGAAGAATGTTCTTTTTTTCAGGACAGATTTTAAGTGAATAGGAAGGTTGCTCAAGTGGAAATTCACTAAAAGGTTGTTGTAGGTAGAAGAGGTGAAGAAGAAAAGCTGTACCAAACTGTAACAGAGGATGGAAAATAGTTTCTGCAAGAGTGTAGAGAATGGAAAAAAGAATAATAAAGGGCATGTAGGAGTGGTATAAATTTAAATCTTAAATTAGTCACCTAACAGTAGACTAGGCAAATCTGTCTAGATTCCTTCTACGGTTAGAAAGAAGTACTCCAGATAGAATTTTTTTTTCATTTTTCTTTGATACCTCAATAGGTGGGATAAATAGAAAGGGACAAATTCTTTTTGAAAGTGCCTGTTTCTCTCTGTTGCTGACAGAGGTAACCTAGGGAGCTATGGTAAGGTAAAATAGGTCTTACTAGGATTTGAGACATATTCAGGAGATTTAAAATTTAATGTTTTAAATCGAATGCTAAAACACATGGGAATTCTTTTTTTACAGCATTTTTGAAGGTATGAGAACACTGATATATTCAATAAATGTGTTCCTATTGATTCTAATATAAAATTGAGAATAGCAAATGTAAGCCAATTGACTGAGGTAGAAAGGAGACAGAACTCTATTTGGAAGTTACTGCTGTTGTTATAACTTACAAGATTTAAAGCTGTTCTTGATCTACATTGTCTAACAGAATGAATGGATAAAAATATTGCTCTTTTCTGGTTTATGAGTTTGAGTTCTGGAATCTGATCCTAGATCTACTGAAATCACTGGTGAAAACGTCCTTTCTTCAAAGAATGAACCTTATGCATGACTGCATGCTCTGCAGTGATAAAAATATTTAAGTCCTAATATGAGCTTGTCTTTGTAAGTGTACTAGTGTTATTATCTCTGCTGGAAGAACAGTCAAACTGCTTACTTATATCCAAGTATGAGTGCTTTTTCTGTAAGAGGAAAATAATTGTGGCTTTTTCACAACTGAAAATATTTCCTCTAAATCATGAACAACTGAGGAAGTTTACAGTGTAATTTTACATATAAATTTTACCAATATACTAAGAAATGGAGTATTTGAGTGACTGACGTTGTGACTTCAGGAATTTTCATCAATATTTTCTTGAGTTTCTACACACATACACACATGTTTATGCACATGTCATTGTTATGGGTTTTTTGTACCTTTTTTTTTTTTTTTCCTAAAATATTCCTGTTAAAAAAAAAATCTGGACTTAATTCAGCTTTAAATCTGCCATTGCTTAAGTAACATGATTTTAGTATCAAGTCTGCATAGGTAGGATTAGAACTTTTTGCAACATACAAATAGTTTCTTAGCTATTAATAAGAAAAGTGAAAATCTTGAATGGAAAAAACAAGTCTTTCTTCCAAGAGGGGTTAAATTCACTATAATTAATATCAGCTGTAGGTTATGTCCAGTATTAAAATTATTATAGCATAGAAATACATTATGCAGAATTTGCTGTTAATTCATTCAGGGTTTTGGTACTCCCACTCTTGCAGAAATTAGCTTTGGAAAACTTTTGGTATAGTGATACTTAAAAATCTGTGCAATTTTTTCTGTAGCAAATTACTATACACACACAAGTTAGATTTTTCTGTATTGGTTATAATTATCAATCTATATTATTAGACAATGTTGTCCCTAACAGATTTTATTTATTCAGTCAGTAATCAAGTTGGATGTATGTATTTTTCATACTAACAATATCTCAGAAAAAGCAGAATGTATCTTTCCCTTTAGTGTTCTTGAAGAGAGTCATAAGACTATTCTTTAAGATAAATTTTATTTCACAAGTGATACTTAATTTCTATAGAATTTATTCAGTTCTGTGGTAAACATTTTTTCTTTTTTTTTCTTTTTTTTTTTTTTGACACTAAATACTGAATACTTCCCTGTCAGCTGCTGAGATTTTGTGAGTGGCACAAGGAGAAAAGACCCATAGGTGATTGATATCCATGTTCATTTAGCTATCAAAGCAAATCAGTAACAATTGCCTAAGCAATGCAGTTCACATTTCAAATAGGAATATATTATTATTATTATTACTATTACTATTATTATTATTTTTATTGAATTTAAATAATCTTATCCAAAGTTCTTCAAAGTCATCTACTAAACAGAGATTAAAGTAAGTGGCAACAAGCAGCTGATGTGAACAGTTCTGTACAAGTAGGAAGGCTGCTAATTTGGAGCTCAAAGGAAAGATTTAAGTGGACTAAATTATTCTGTATGACCTGATAGAAATATGAGACATTAAGACATCTTTCTAGGCATAAAAACACCATCAAGCTGTGTAAGATATTATCTGAACCCTGCAGCAGTGTCATGGACTGTAAAGAAATCTATGTCAGGACAGATGTTGGCCTTTTGAATGAGGTGTTTTCATGTCACTTCTTAGTGGGAACTTATGAGATGACATGAGAAATGAAATACTTTAGAAAAAGGACAGTATAGAAGAGGCTGTCAATAAGGCATCAATAGAAATACAATACTAGCTATTTCAACACATACAGAAACCAAAAGATGAACACATAATACAGTAGATATAAATGAGGAGCTAAATGTGAAGTAGTTATGTGACTATATATTTGGAGCAACAGAAACACAAAGGCACTAAATGTGGGTGTGGGGATAAAGCGCTTTAAAAACTGACTACACTGTGGGATTGGCCCATTAAACTGTGGGACAGTGAAAGTGAAGATATCAACAGTTACACACAGGATCCAGGGAGAAGGAGCATTGAGAAACCCTAGATGAAAACAGTACAATACATTCTACTTATTATGACTGTTTCTACACATTATTTACACAATTTTTAGATTAATTTTTCAGAGTATCAAAAGAGGATATTTACAGAAGGGCATAGAAGGCCCTTTTAATTTCTGCTTTATCCATTGATATTTAAGATACATAGACTATTTTCTGCTATAAATTGTCAAAATATTTAAGGTTACAGTTCCACCTCTGTGGGATATTTTCACAAATTGTCATTGTTTCAGTATCATTGCTGAGCTACTCTTATGCCTAATCTCACAATAAAGATTCTGAAGAAATATAGGCTTTTAGTTACACCCCTCTACATCAGGCATTACAATTTAAAAGGATTAAATGTTACAAGGAGCTGATTTGATTCCTTTCTTCACTGGAATACTTATCACTCAAATTTGCTGCTTCTCCTTAGTTATTGGTTATGATGGATGAGCTGTCCAGTCAATTATTGATAGAATTCTTCACTAAATTTTTTAGTGTTCATCGAAATGAGGGCAAACTGTGTTTTCATGCAATCCATTGGAAGAAATACAGCAATTAGACAGGATTTCTTTAAGAGATCAACAGAAATTTAAATCTGCACAATACACTGAACTAGGTAATGATTATTAAACTCTGAGATCACTGTGCCACAAACCTGCTGTATCTGAAGTAATCTGAAATCAGACTGAGCCTGAACCTAATTTAAAATGAATGCAAGAATGAACAGAGATGAAATAAAGTTTCTGTCCAACTATATAAACTGTTTTAATTACTACTAAATAACAAGAAAATAATGAGACCTAAAATCTTAAAGGGTATCTATAAACAATTCCCTGGCATTTTGAATAGAGGTCAAACTATTTTTGTGTTTTATTTTGTTGTTTGTGGGGGAGGGAACGAACATATCCATAAAAGAAAGTGTGGTAATTTGCACTCAGTTACCTATTGCTATTGCAATACAGTAGTCATCCATATAGTTTTATCATGTTTCTAAATATTTTATATGTTCATATGAGTATTAGGTGACTTCTTACACTATAAATATATGATGTAGCAAAACCCTTTTTCCTTACCAATAAAAACATCTACTGGTTTACTCATACTATTTATTTATTTATCATATGGCATTTTAAAAAATAATCTTTTTTATAATGTTATACATTCTGTCTCAGAAAGTCCTTTATTTAAATTTAGATAGGACATAGTTTTTTGGGGATACACAGTCATGATATCACACAATTCAAGCAGCTCTTATTATAAATAAGTTGCATACATATGGCAATTTTCACATGGAGTTACAGGTCCACTGAATGTGAAGGAGCTCATGGAGTAGAGTTCATGACAGTAAGTAAGAGTTCCTATATCTGCCTGGAACTTCTGATTAATCTAAAAATGTAGAAAAAAATTACAGTATTTTTTATGCTTCTCTTAACCACACTTCAAATTAAATCTTCTCCTCATCCAGAGGCAGAGGAGGAATCAGGAAGAAGAGTGCTATTGGAAAAGAGTAAGGAAAGTAATGAGTGTTGGGAGTAGGGGAAATCTGAAGTCAACTTCCACTTGCTTTATGCACATAATATACTACCCTCAGTTTGGTCAAACCATCTGTATGTTGCAGAAACCCACTTTTTAGATGTGAAAATGCAATAGAAACATGGATAAGAATTCATGAATAACAGCTCTGTGTGCTGTGTCATAAGATCTTGTACCAATTACAAAATTTCAAGCATTACTATTTATAATACCAGCAGTAAAAATATGGTGCAAAATCTGCTGGGAGCATTATGAGTGTGAGCAAGATCACTGATTCATGTTAAAGAACACTGCCTACTGTAGTACCAACAGTTTTAGTGTTTTCCTTCATAGTTTTTTTTGGGGGGGTTGTTTTGTGGTTTGTTTTTCTTTTGTTTTGTTTTGTTTCTAATTCTAAATTGTATGTTGGTTAAAGCTATTCTAGTGCATTGCATATTTTTACTTGGCATAAAGCACATGTTGGCAGATAAGCATGCGTAAGCATAAGATGTGCTTGTTTTAAATAATGGTTAAAGACAATGAGGTGTTACATTCATGTTTTACACAGGAATACTTATCCAATATCTATGCATAGATACAGCAATATCCATAAAGCAACAGATGGACTCAAAAAATGCTAACATTTTCAGACTTTTAATCACAGGCACATATTTTAAAGGACACACTTGGCCAAAACGTGGATTTGCTTTTCAGATCCATTTTACATCTGTAGTTTATTTTTAAGTCAGGGAGAACTGCAAGAACTTAAAATGATTAAAGATAAATTCATTTTTTTTTTTAATATTACTTTGAATTATTCAAAATTTTACATGTCTGTGCATGATGTGTGTATTTGGGTGGAAACTGAATTTCTGCATAGGTTTGCAGCATAGCCAGAAGGATCTAAATTGTATAAGAAGAAATGGCAAAACTGTGACATGCAACACGGTGTCATTCAGCAAAATGAATAGTTAAGTGAAACATAGAAAATATAATATAATATAATAATATA
>NW_010327548.1:392-641 GCF_000700745.2 Antrostomus carolinensis | reverse complement strand
GTGAGCGTGCGAAAGGGGTGGGTGGCAGGGGGTGCCCGCGCGCGAGCCCGAGCCTGAGCGTGCAGGAGAGGGCGTGGGTGTGCAATGGCACGAGCGTGCGCGTGCAGGAGGGCACGGGAGTGTGAGTGCACGAGTGTGAGTGCACGAGTGTGAGTGCACGAGCGTGAGCTGGTGAGCCAAGCTGTGCAAGTGTATGAGTGTGCATGGGTGTGAGCGTGTGGTGCAATTGTGTGCGCGTGCACGAGAGCA
>NW_010327548.1:0-268 GCF_000700745.2 Antrostomus carolinensis | reverse complement strand
GTGTGCACGAGAGGGTGAGTGTGTGTGTGTGTGTGTGTGTGTAAGAACACAAGTGTGTGCGCAAGCACGAGGGCGTGAGATTGCGAGTGCACGGGAGTGTGAGTGCATGAGTGTGAGAGTGCAAGCGCAGGAGACTGCAAGTGCGTGAGCGCGCGCTCACGAGGATGCATGTGCACGAGAGCGCACAAGCGTGCGTGTTTACGGGAGCGCACGAGCGCGTGTGCTCACACGCAGCACCATGATGGGGATCGGGAATAAGATGGCGCCA
>NW_010327547.1:2346-4062 GCF_000700745.2 Antrostomus carolinensis | reverse complement strand
TCCAGGCCATGCTGGGATCCTCTGTGTCTGTATTTTGCCCACAGTGATGTGGGTGGGGTGTGGACATTCTCCTCCAGACCCAGCAGACCAGCTGCCTTGCTGCTCCCTCTGTCTGAAGGAGAAACCCACCAGCATTGACATTGGGCTCTCATTAGCTTGCCCAGTGCTGGGCTTGTAGGAGGGCAGGGTTCTCCATCAGGGCAGGCTCTGTCCTTCCTTTTTCCCTGCCACTGCGAGGAGATCTCTCCTGGGCTCTGCCCCGTTCCTGAGCCTCTTGTTCAGAGCTGGCACATGGTGTCCCTCAGGCTGTTCAGTGCTCAAGGCATTAGTAACTGACAGGGGGGAAAAAATCGCTCCATTCTCTGGCTTGGAGCTGCTTCAAACAGCAGAAGTGTTGGACTTCACAGCCCCAAACCGTGTCACTGAGGCTGGTGGCACCTGTGGAGGTCTCTGGTCCAGCAGGGTCAGCTGGAGCACGTTCTCCAGGACATTATGCAGTTGAGTTTTGAATTATCTCCAAGGATGGAAGCTGTCCAGCTTCTCTGGAAAACCTGTGCCAGTGTTCAACCACCCAGTAATAAACGCTGTGAGCTTGGATATTTCACTGTAGGGTTGTCTGAGCAGAAGTCCAGCCTGTCTTGGCTGGTGGGTGGTGGTAGAACAGCAGCTCCTTTCCAGCACCTACGAACAGAAATGAGTCTGGATCGTCAGCCCGTTTCCCTTGTTGCAGGCAGTTGCATCATACAGTCATCCTCCCATCACAGAGTCATCCCAGACTGGTGGGTTTGGAAGGGACCTCTGGAGATCATCCAGTCCAACCCCCCTGCCAAAGCAGGTCCATCTCCAGCAGGTTGCACACGATGGTGTCCAGGCGGGTTTGGAATCTCTCCAGAGAAGGAGACTCCACACCCTCTCTGGGCAGCCTGTCCCAGGGCTCCAACACCCTCACAGCAAACAAGTTTCTCCTCATGTTTCACTGGAACCTCCTGTGTCCCAGTTTGTGCCCGTTGCCCCTTGTCCTGTCACTGGCCACCACTGAGCAGAGTCTGGCCCCATCCTCTTGACACCCACCCTTTAGATATTGATCAACACTGATCAGGTCCCCTCTCACTCTGCTCTTCTCCAGCCTCAACAGCTTCAGGTCTGGGATGGGGTTTCCAGAAGATGTTTGCTATGGGAGCTTCTCCCCTGGAGACCACACTGGAACACTTCCCAGCTCGTTTTGGTCTTTGCACACCTGACCACTTGTCTTCCCTGGCTGGTTTTGGTAGGAGGCCCAGTAACGTTTGTGTTCCACCTTTGACTCATTTCATTGCTTGGTTGCTTGAATTTCCCACTTGAGTGAGTTCTGAGGAACTGGGACAAGAGCACTGTGGTCCTGCTGGTCTGGGCCTCGGGTCCACTCTAAACTGGAGAGGCGTGGACTGGATGGATGGACACGGATGGATGAGGAACTGGCTGGATGATCACACTCAAAGAGTTGTGGTGAACAGCTCTATGTCCAAGTGGAGACTGGTGATGAGTGGTGTCCCTCAGGGGTCGGTACTGGGACTGCTGCTGTTTAACATCTTTGTGGGTGACATGGGCAGTGGGATCAAGGGCACCCTCAGCAAGTTTGCCAATGACACCAAGCTGAGTGGTTGGGTTGACACGCTGGAGGGACGGGATGGGATCCAGAGGGACCTGGACAGGCTGGAGAGGTGGGACTGTGCAAAC
>NW_010327547.1:0-2306 GCF_000700745.2 Antrostomus carolinensis | reverse complement strand
ATCCAGGCTGGGTGGAGAGTGGCTGGAGAGCAGCTCTGAGGAGAAGGACTTGGGGTGCTGGGGAAGGAGAAGCTGAACATGAGGCGGCACCGTGCGCTGGCAGCACAGAGGCCAATAACCGTGTCCTGGGCTGCACCCAGAGCAGCGTGGGCAGCAGGTGGAGGGAGGGGATTCTGCCCCTCTGCTCCGCTCTCCTGAGACCCCACCTGCAGTGCTGCCTCCAGTGCTGGGGCCACCAACAGCACAAGGACATGGAGCTACTGGAGCCAGTGCAGAGGAGGCCACCAGAGGAGGATGATGCGAGGGCTGGAGCAGCTCTGCTGTGAGGACAGGCTGAGAGAGTTGGGGCTGTTCAACCTGGAGAAGAGAAGGCCCAGATCTCCCTTCTGATGGGACTACACCTTCTCCCAGGTCTCCTCCATGGAGTGTCCAGCAGAGCAGCATGTGTTCCTAGATGTGCAGAAGCATGAGCTTGCTCTTCACTCTGTGACTCCAGCCTGCTGGGCCCCTGCTCTCCAGAACCTCCATATTTGTGTTTTCTCTTTTTCTCACTGACGTGGGGAGATGGTTTGAGTTGAAAAAAAAAAACCCACCCAGAGGGTTCCTTGAAGACAAATTCCTCAAATTCCATATTCATCTGTGTTTTGTAGCTTGTGTTGAATGATGTCCTGTGCTTGGTGGTGTTGCTTCCCAAGTAGAACAGACCAGACCAGAGTAGAGTAGACTGTAGAGTAGAGTAAGAGTAGACTTTAGAGTAGAGTAGACTTTAGAGTAAGAGTAAATAGTGTTGAGTAGACTTGAGTAGAGTTGAGTTTAGAGTAGAGTAGAATATTTCCATGGGAAGGGACCTACAGCTGGTAGTTGGACATCATCTCGTTCAACTGCCTGACCAGTTCAGGGCTGACCAAAAGTTGAAGCTCATTGTTAAGGGCATTGACCAAACACCAGGCAGACAGCACGTGGAGTGGGGTCTGACTGGGTGTCTCATCCAGCCCTCGGTGGAGAAGTGGGTCTCCTCCTTGTCCCTTACTTGGGATTTTTTGGGATACTTGATGCAAATCTCCAGTGGTTGGTGCTGCTGGAGAAGTCCTGCTGTTTTCAGTCACCTCTGCACATGGAGCTTTTGAAGCCCCTCCACTCTGCTCCTGCTGAGCTCTAGCCCAGGGGACACGTCTGGGGATGTCTCTGGTGAGGTTGGTGCTGGGATGGGAAGGTGTTGGTGGCTGGAAGCAAACTGAACACATTAAATACCCAATCCTGCTGATGAGGACCTACTGAGAGTGGTCTGAGGGGGATGACCTCAGGCACTGCACCCAAGAGTTGGCTCTCACAGGGTGTGTCCATCTGGTGACAAGCACTGGGAGCTTCTCCATGTGATAGTGCTCTGAACTGGAGCTCCCCCAGCTGCACCTGTACTCATCTCCTTCCCCCCGTAACACTCAGCTCTGCTGTGCTTTCCTCTCCAGAACAGCCTGGGTTTGATCTACACCATCTACGTGGACGGTCTGAGCGTGTCCCTGGAGAACGTCATCGGGAACCTGCTGACGTGTACCATCCCCATCACTGGGGGAGCTCAGGTGGGTCACCTGCCCCTTCCCTCTCTTCCCTCTCCATGCTTCTGCCTCCAGAGCAGCTTGGACAGAAGCAGAGATGTTTCCCTCAGCTGGGTTCTGGGTTTGCTGGGCTGGGCTTAGCTGAGTGAGATTGATGGGACTCGTGGCTCAGTGTGGTGGCTATTGAGGACCTGCCACAGCAGACCACGAGTGGCCAGTGCTTGGCTAGTGCAGGCGGTGCCTTCCCAAGTGCTAAAGAGTAGAAACAACATATCTGTGTGATTTGGAGCTGCTCAGCTCCAGGATCAGCTCAGAAGATGGTGCTGCTTCGCTTGAGCTCCAGCTTGCCATGGGTAGGCAGCTTGGTCTTGGCTCCTTGCTCCCTCCAGGAGGGAGTAATGGGGTGGCTCCACCACCAGCTGGCTTACGTGGTCACCGATCGATCTGTGCAAACAATTGCCATGGTCTCTGGTCACTCCTGCTTCAGGGAGGTCTTGCTGCTCCACTCAGGCCTGTCTGGTTGCCTGGAGAGCCACTCCAGAGCCAAGCCAGGCACGGGCCACCGGTGAGAGCGGGGACGAGCCAGCTCTGGGGACATGGGCCAAGCACGGCTCACACCGGCTGGATGAGCAGCCTGGAGATCTCCTCAAACTGCTGCCTTGTGCCTGTGCATGGCCAAGGCTTGAGGAGCAGCAGCCTTGCTTGTGCCCAGAACTGAGGCCATCACAGAACCCCAGACTGGGTTGGGTTGGA
>NW_010327546.1:722-935 GCF_000700745.2 Antrostomus carolinensis | reverse complement strand
TCCTTTTTTCACGGTTGTTTTAAAAACTGGCAATATCAAGAACTGTGCTACCCTGCCGTGGGGTTGAATAATCCAGTGTTGTTCACTATTGTTGAACAGAACTACTTTACTTTCTCCTTGATAATCTGCACCAACCACTCCTCCCACCATATGAACACTTGTCAAGGCCAAGCTTGAGTGAGCAGTTATCAAACCAAAGTGTCCCGGAGGAAT
>NW_010327546.1:0-335 GCF_000700745.2 Antrostomus carolinensis | reverse complement strand
GTCTTACTCACTTGATTTTTCGCAGTAACAGACAAAGCATTCCACGTCCTAGCGTCAGCAAACCCTATAAAAACAGCCACTTTCATCCCTTCCTCCTTCATCTGCTGTATACAATCTCCCAGAGTTTCCCAGCGATGCTGGGGTCCTGGCCAATCCTTTTCTGTAGCGTATTTAGTCTTCTATCCCTGAGCAGCCAAAGCTAACAAATGGGTATTTGGAGCATTATTTCACAATGTCATTCTATACATGTGAAAACATAAACATCGATTTTTATTATATTGTATACATGTAGATCATTATTTTTTGTTATTATTCTCGTTGTTATTATTATTATT
>NW_010327545.1:0-1509 GCF_000700745.2 Antrostomus carolinensis | reverse complement strand
TTTTTTTTCCAGTGAATGTATGCATGATCCAGTAATAATAAAAGTTACCAGAAACATATTTTAGTAAAACCTCATTAATCAAGGTAATCTGATACAGTATACCTGATGTTCATTATATTTAATGAGAAATCACTGAACAAATGTGCTCATTAGTGACTTACTGGACAGCTTTGTGAAAGGTACTTGACTAAAGCCCTGTTTGAGTTACTGTACATTTAATATGCTCCATGAATAGCTATGGTCTAACTGCTTCCTGTTTCTCAGGCACACTGGCAGTACGTCTGAAATGTTATAAAACGATAACCCTTAGCATGGAGGTTGCAGACCAGGCTGGTTGTTTATCAGGGTGCTGAAATCTTGGATCCCACATCCTCCTCTGCCGTTTCTCATGTTAGGCGTGCACTTGGCAGCCTGCTGCTTCATGTGGCATGTCTCCATGGTGCTCACAAGCTACATAGCCCTTCAGTGTCTTATTTCAAGAGTTAGTCCTGGATTCAGAAAGCTTCCTGAACCCACGCCCCTGCCTACTGACTGCTTTTGTTCTGTATTTGCATGCTGTGCCCATAAGCGCAGTGGGCTCCTGGTTCATTATAGGACTACGTACAGTGACAGAATCGGGGTTGAAGCGTTAACTCTATAGAATTAGTTCCTCTGCTCTGAACCTGCTCTCCCTTCAATGCTTTCACTTGAATGGAAAAGCGCCCTGGTCGCTCCTCAGCCTGAACATAACTGATGTCTACCAGTAGCAGTCACTGTGATGCACGCTTCACGTCCCAAGTTTAAACTTTCTGGAGCCCCAGTCTAAAAAGCAAAAGAGAAGATGGTGATATTTATAATTAGAACAGCTTATGTGAGGAAAAAACTAAGACTGAAGAGTGAAATAAGGCTACACAGACATCAATCTGTGTAATTCTGTTTGTTTTGGATAACAGAAAAGTAGTCTGTACAAAGGAAAAAACCCACCTCAGTTTTTTGTGGTGGTCAGACATTCTGGAGTTGTATTTCAGTAACAAAACAGCTTTATTTTTAGAAGTTTTTTTCTAAAAACCTAATATCGCTGAGATACTAGTTAAAATCAGAAGACTCAGTGCAATGAGCCCGCTTCTTATCACACAGATTAGTGAACGCAGATAGTTGTCATCCTGCTTTTAAAAAAGCAACAGGAAGAAATCGCAGAGCTTCTCTTCCCAGGAGCTGGTCCATCATACTGGGTTTTGTTGGGTTTTTTTCCCTAAAAAACGCCACAATGTCCACCTTTCATTCAACAGTCTGGGCCACGGCCTGCAGGAGCTGCACCCAGAGCGGCCCCCGCCGCAGCAGGCCGGGACTGGGCGGGAGCCTCCTGAAGCGGCCCATTGTCTGGGGACAGCGCCTCACTCGCCCGGGTGCGACATCGCGCTGGCGGAGGAGGAGGAAGGTGTCAGCATCCTCCGGGTGCTCGGGTCGCTTTAGGAAGCAGCACAACCGCCCCTCAGTGCGGAACGGGGCCGCGAAAGCGGCTCTTGTGCC
>NW_010327544.1:16726-21287 GCF_000700745.2 Antrostomus carolinensis | reverse complement strand
TCCTTTCATGCACCACTAAACTTTACACCTTTTGTTTCCCAGAGAACCAGGGAGAAAAGAGGCCTCTGCGTCGCATGGGTCAGGGCAGAGCTCGCTCAGCTTGCTGGGGGGTTTGCATACGATTCTTATTATATATTATAATATTAATTATTATTTGAGTAGTCTGTTGGTGTTGGGCAAGCCAGTGCTGAACCCCCTCTGTCCTCCCCACCCTGTGCCGCACCCTGTGAGCTCGCCAGGCAGAGCGAGGTGCCCTGACATGTCCCGTTGCACAGCAGGCAGAAGCCACAACCACTGACACTACTGGGGTGCGTCCCTCAGGGACCCAAGGCTGTGTGGTGCCCTGACATCCCTGAGGGATGCTGTGCTCTCATCCCCAAAGGACACCACGTCTCTGTCACTAAGGGACGCTGTGTCCCCATCTCCAAGGGATGACATACCCCTTGTCCCCAGGGGATGCAGTGCCCCTGTCCCCAAGGGATGCTGTTTCCATCTCCAAGGGATGCTGTGCCCCCATTCCTGAGGGATCCCGTGCCCTGGCAGTGGCAGTGAGGAGAGGGCAGGGCACAGGCAGCTGGGATGGTGGGAGCAGCCAGAGGCTTTGTTCGCTGCCCCAGGGCAGTTTGTGTTTCCTGGTGAAGCATGTCCCTGTCTGGGACAGGAGCACTGAGCCTGGGGAAGGTTCCAGCCGGGTGTGTGAGTCTCACCAGCTGCCTGGGTTTTGTTCAGGGCTTTGAGCCGCTCGCTTTGCTCATCATCTGCTTTCTGCTGAGCCACAGCTCTGGGCTCAACCTGGAGCTGGTGGCTTGGACAAGCCCTGTGTGTCTGGGGGAGCATATTTCCCAGCTCCAGGTAGTGCTGGAAGAGAGCTGGAGGGCTCTCCCCTCTGCCACGTCTCTGCACTGGTGGCACTGACCCAGGAGTGTCTTGTGGGCCACATCCGAGCTACACAGGCAACGTGGGAGGTTCTGTGTGTCCCTTCTGTGTCTCCCCCAGTGCCTGTGGCTATTACAGCTACAGAGCAATCCCTGCCAGCCTCACGTCCCAAACGGCAGGAGCAAGGCAGAAGGAGAAGGATTTATGGGTGATGCTGGTTCTGCACCCCAGGACCCGCCAGCTCATGTTGGGATGTGTTAGGACAGGCTGGTACCTGCCCCATCCCCTCTGCAAGGGCCACTCATCCCTGTGTGTCCCTGCACCTGGCACAGCAGGGAAGGGGCAGCTCTCAGTGTCACTGCTGGTGGGATGCAACACCCGTGTGGATCCAACAACACCCCTGTGAATCCAACACCCTCTCCTTTGGGAAACCTCTGGGAAATGGGAAATGTGTTACTGGGAACAGGCTGGAGGCAACAATATCCCTAAGCCCTGCGCGTCCCCAGCGTTCCCAGCTGCCAGACGCAGGGCGAGGCCCATTTTCTCCTGACAATGCCCTTTTACCAGGGAGTTTATTTCTATTATAGTACCGGATAAAACAGAAAAGGGGAAGGACGGGGCTGGAGCGGAGCAGCTGCCCTTGCTGGCTGGTTTGCTGCTTTGTTGTGAGTTAAAAGGCTGAATCAGGGCTGAGACACCGGCCGTGGTGCTGCCTTAAAGCAGGAGGGCTCTTTGCCCCCATCCTGGCCCCCACGGGGGGGAATCTGCAGTGGGACTGGATGGGATCTACCCCCAAAAATTCCACTCTGGGTGGTCAGTGAAGACCATAGCACCATTTGGGGGCACAGCCTTGCTTAGCTGAGGGATGCAGAGCATGCCTGGGGTCTCTGCCAAGCCCTGCCAGCATTCGGGGGGCTAAGCTTTCCTTTTTATTTCCTTTTCCCCTTTGGAGTCACTTTGGTGACAGGGTTCAGCTCCAACCCTAAAGCCGTGCTCCCGGATCCTACAGATGATTGTGGTGTCAGAGTGATACGTCCCCTCTTAGCGCTGACCTGAAAAACTGCTGGGGCAGGAGGAGGGAGAAAGGAGCAGAGCAATGCTGAGGGTGTCCCCCCCAAACCCAGACCCCCCGACAGCGAGCCGGCTGGCACAGAAAGCCCCAAGCGCAGGGTCCACGCCGCCTTTTGAAGCAGAGACAAAGCCCGTCTTGATATTTACGACACGTGCAGCGGGAGCGTGCGGGGCTGCGGGACAGATGGCGAGTGGAACAAAAGGGGAGGCAAGAATGGGAGCTGAACAGATTGGCAATTTCCTGCCCGTCCCTCTCCCCCGTGCCCAAAGACTGCTGGGGGTGTGTGGGGAGCGGGACCACCTTTCCCCAAAGGTCCTTCCAAAGCGTTCGGTCCCTTGCTGGGGAATGACCCCCCACAAGCTGCTCTAAACCCCCCTGAGCTACACATCCTCCTGGATCCAAAGATCCAAAATCTCCACTTTGAGTGGAGACTCAAAGTCCCAAGCACCGAAATCTCATCTCTATTTTCCTCCTGATATGGAGCTGCAAGACCAGGACCCCCTTGTTCCTCCAAGCCTCAGTCTGCTCCTCTGTGAAATGGGACCCTGGCTCGTCCCCGAGTGATGCTGGGGATGTGAGGGGTCCTGGTGATCTCCACCAGCGACGTGCTGGACCCCTCCCCGGCGTCTTTTCCTGCTGCTTTTGCAATTTTCTTATCTCCTCCCAGCAATGCTGCAGCTGCCACAGGCCGGATCCCAGCAGCTTATTAATAATCAACTTTTATTGCTCGTCACATTGTGGACACGTCTGCAGATGGCCAGGCACGGCGGTGGCATTCGTGACCTGGCCACCCATCCTTTTGTCCTCACACCTTCCCCACTCAATAAAAGTTTTAGGTTAAATCTGAGAAGAATTGAGCAAAGGGAAGCGCTGAAGGACGTGACACTGGGCTACACTTCCCTTGGCCGTGACTCAACAGCAGCTCTGAAAATGTTCACACGCTGAATTTGAAGCCCAAGGACGTGTCCCTTGACTGGGGGGTGGCTCTGCCCAACCTGGGCTCCTCCAGCCCTATTAGGGTCAAACCCATTGCCTGCTGCCTCACTGCTTTCTTGTGTACTTCTCCAAAGGAAAATATTTTGAGGGGTTGTTTTTATACACAAATCCTGCACTTCCTGGGCAAACATCCCCCTAAAGGGATGTTTGCAAACAGCCTGGGAAGTGTTTGAGCTGAGGGATGCTGCAAAGGGGGAAACAAACAAACAAATAAACAAGGAAGGGAAGTGGAGATGAAATTTGGGGGTTTTCAGGGGAACTCTGCAGAAATGCTGCCTGTCCCCACGGGAGCTGCTGGTTTTTAGGGTCTCATGCAGGGACAGCCCCAAAGTGGGTGCCCAGGTCCAGCGCCTGTGGTCTGAGTCCCTCTGCAGACGCGGGGTGATGGTGGGGGGCAGCAGGACTGGCAGGAGCAGTGGGGTGTCTTTGACATCCCACCCAAGGAGAGTCCTTGGCAGGACCCCACAGCCCAGTGACTTTGAGGGGGGCTGCAGCTCCTGGCACCTCCTGCAGCAGCTGCACAATCTGTGCTGGGGGCACCCTACAAAGGGGCTGGGGAGATATTTTTTTGGGTTGGTTTGGGGTTTCCCCCTCCTTTTTGCTTCTCTGTGGATCTGGACAAAGCCCTGCACTCCCCCCTCCTCCTCCTTCCCGGTGGGACACAGGCTGCTGGGGCCCCCTGGACCCCACACCTCCTCCCAGCAAGAGGAGGAGGAGGAAGAGGAGGGGCAAGCCCTTAGCTCTACCATCCCCTTCACAACAAGGTAGTGATAGGGCACCCGTGGACTCATCCAGGACCAATGAGGTCTTCTCCTTTCTTTTTGTTGGGTTTTTTTGGGGGGAGGGAGAAGAAGCAGGGCAGTGGGTTGCACTGACCTACTGACCCTCTGCCCCCTCACCTCTACCCCTGTGGGATGCAGAACCACTGCCCCAGCTGGTGTAAATCAGCAATCCCAGTCACCCTGCCTGGATAAAGCAGCTGCTGGAAGCAGTGTTGGGTGGCTGCTTCTCCTGGGTTTTGCTCTGCTGCCCCCCAGACCCTGCTGCCAGGTCCCCTGTGAGGTGACAGGATGGGACCTTCCCTACAAACACACCCTGGCTCCCAGTCTCTTTGACTCCTGCAGGTTGGTGTTGATTTGGGAAGAATTGTGGATGTTTTGAGGTAAAAACCTGACCCAGGAACAAGGAGCAGGGTGTGCTGGTGCCTGGGCACCTCCTGAGCATGAGGAGGAGGATGATGCTCAGCAGGGCTGTAGATGGATCCTGCAAATGTCCTCCCCTGCTGCTTTTGAAGAGCATTGAGATGTGGCATGGGCTCAGGTGCTTGTAGCCCTGTCCCTGTCCCCCTACCTGCTGATGCTGCCACAGGGAAGGAGGAGGATAATGGGCTGTGGCATCTGTCCTGGGAGCTGGTGGCAGAAAGATGGGAGTCTGTGTGTGTCCATGGGGGTCTGGAGCATCCTCTCTCCCTCTGCAGAGCCCACTCCCCACACACTGCCCCAGCCTTGGAGGGAGCCCAGCACAAGCCTCACTTGCTTCTCGCTGTCTCAGAACCAGGGTCTGGTTTCCTCCCTCTGAGCCCTTTTTTCATGGGGGGAGCTGGGTTTCCCCCCATGT
>NW_010327544.1:7515-16623 GCF_000700745.2 Antrostomus carolinensis | reverse complement strand
CCCCTGCCAGCCTGGACAGGACCAGATGTGACAGGCAATGCCATCATCTAGTGACAGCCCTGGGGTCCTCAGCCAGGTGGGTGTGCAGTGGGGTCCCATGGGGTCAGGGTCACTGCTGCAGGGGGGGTTTGTGTCTCTGCAGGGAGTGGGGTTCAGCTGGGGGGGTTGTGATGGGGATGTGCATGTCCCAGTGCTGCCCTGGGATGTAGGAGAGGATGGGGAGGGGGATGGAGTGAGGTCTTCTTGCCTCTCCACCTTCTTGGCTTCTGCAAGAGCTTTGGCTGGAGTTGGGGGGGGGGATGTCTCTGGCCAGAGCTGGGGACCAGGGCTGTTTGGGGAAGGACAGTGGGGAAACCCACCTCCTGCTCCCCACTGAGCACCCCCAGGCTCTGCCACCCCAGCTGGCACCAGCCCAGAGCTGAGAGAGGTACCCAGAGGAGAGGCCACAGGCTGGGAAATGGCACTTTCTGTGCATCTCCAGATGGACAAAACTCCTGCCCATGTGGAATTTAATTTTTTTTCAACACCCTCCAGTTTAACTGTTAAAAATGAGCCGGGCTGAAGACTGGAGAACATGAAAGCATCTGGAAAATAACAACCCAGCGTTCTGTGCCAGGGGCACTGCCATCCCTTCCCTCTCCCAACTGACACTTTTCCATGTGTGGTTTTTTTTCCTTCTATAAATGTCCTTTCCCAGACCCCATCTGGGATGTGCTGGAGCGGCAGCTCCTCGCTGTGGGGAAGGTGATGTACACACGTGTCGTGTCTGGTTCAGCCACTAGACGGCAAATCCAACCTGGATTATGGCTGTAGAAAGCTCTGATCTACCAGAGGGGAGGTGACCATCCTCAGACCCTGATTTCATACAATCCCAGACTGGTTTGGGTTGGAAGGGACCTTCAAGCTCATCCAGTCCCAACCCCCCTGCCAGCAGCAGGGACACCTTCCACTAGACCAGGTTGCTCAAAGCCTCATCCAGCCTGGCCTTCAACACTTCCAGGGAGGTGACATGTTTCGTGCAGTTACAGAAAGGGCTTTATTGGTTGGTATGATATCTACAGTTCATGCGTCGGTGATAGTACAGGTTTTTTTGGGTTTTTCTTTCTATAGTGTTAGCATGCAGTGTAAATGCAGAGGGTCTGGATGACCTCTTCAGCTTTGCAGGTCATCTCCAAAGCTCAGCTGTTCCTTTGATTTTTGGTTTTTTTTGTTTTTTTTTTTTTTCAAACTAAACTGTCCAAGGAACCAAATTAGGTGGGTTTTGGTGAATTCAAACGTGCTGTGGATGCACGTGCCACTGTGATTTTGGATTTTTAAATTTTTCTTTTTTAAATGGGTGATCATGGTTACCCGGGCAGGGAGAGCACTCGGAGCCAAGCTGGTGGGTGGGATGGAGCTGGGTGTGCTGGGGCTCCTGATGGCATCAGGAACTGCCCCATCCCTCACCCCCAGTCCTGCCCCGAGCCAGTGGTCTGGGAGGAAGATGTGAGACCCCCCCTCCCACAAACAGGTTGTTTTTCAGGGTGTTTCTCTCTGACCTCAGCAGCAGCAGGAAAAGTTTCTCTCCTTTATCTTGGAGCAGGAGGCTGATGGAAGGTGGGGAAAATGGAGAGGGAAGAGTGGGTTTGCTCTTCCCCATCCTAGACTGAGGGATGCTGGCAGCCAGGAAATCTTTATCCCTTTACTCGTGTAGGTCCCAACCTCCCAGGTGCTCTCTCCTCCCAGGGACTGCTGGCACTTGGCCCAGGTGAGTCATTTTAGATCTGCTGGTTCTGCAGGACCCACACCTGAAACCCTCCCTGCTGGGGCCAGACACTTGGTGCCATGTTTCGGAGGTGGGATGAGCCCCCATCCCTGCTGCATCCCACCCAAACCAGGGGAGAAGGTGAATGGAGGTGCAGTGCTTTGGGGGTTGGCTGTGGTGGGGTCAGAGAGGGGATGGTGCTGGGATCTGTCCCACCCTGCATGGCCAGAGAGCTGGGAAGGGGGAAGGTTTGGGGACGAAGGGCTCCTGCCCACCCACGTGGGCTGGTGTTGGAGAACCCTTATTGCACTATTGCAGAAGCCAAGTCAAATGTCAAGCTGCATGAAAATGGGAGTGAGTGTCTCCCCAAGAACAGGGGAGCCAAGTCCTGAGGATGAGGAGGGGGCCGGGCTAGATCTCGATGATGGTGGCACGGCGCAGGCAGAGTGGAGCGTCGGGGGGCACCGCGTTTCGCTTGATCTCGTTCCCGTCGAGCCGCAGAACCTGGAGCCTGGAGTAGTTCATGACGTCCACCACGGTGCAAAAGCTGCTGATGGAGAACTCTGTGGAGGGAGAGGAGATCACAGACTGGTTTGGATTGGAAGGGACCTTCAAGCTCATCCAGTCCCAACCCCCCTGCCAGCAGCAGGGACACCTTCCACTAGACCAGGTTGCTCAAAGCCTCATCCAGCCTGGCCGAGAACACTTCCAGGGCGGAGCAGCCACAGCTTCTCTGGGCAGATGGAGAGCTGAGGACTGGTTTGGCCCTGGGTCTAACCATTGTGATGTGACAGATTTTGGGGACCAATATGAGAAATGTCAAGGAGGCTGCTCTGGAGATGGGTCTGAGGGTACTGGCCTCTGAGAGCTGCTTTATGTGAAGGTGGGTGAACAAAAAATGAAAGCATCCCCAAATCACCAATAATTCCTGCAAATTTGGACTCAATACTCTCCTCTCTTAAGCTAAAAGGGTAAATGATGCTCCTGGCTGCAGTCAGGAGGAGCTTGTGCCCATTGAAGGGTTTGGAAGCTGTGGCAGTGCCCAGCCTGGCTGGAGCACTCGTAGGGAAAAAGCCGGGTGGAGTCAGATGAAAAACATTGGGTTTTATTGGGAATTGCCTTTGCAGCCTCTTTTATGAGGCTTCACACACTGCAGCCTCCAGCTCCTGACTCCACCCGGCCACCATGGGATCACCCAGGCATCCCTGTCCCCATCCCATGCTGCTCTCTGTCATCTGCCACCTGCTGCTGCCAGGACTGGGCTGGGAAGCTCCAGCCAAGGTTGGGCTATGTTTGGAGGAAGGAAATGGACTCAAGTTGCACCAGGGGAGGTTTAGGTTGGATCTGAGGAAAAACTTCTTCACCCAAAGGGTTGTCAAGCATTGGAACAAGCTGCTCGGGGAGGTCGTGGAGTCACCTTCCCTGGTGGGATTTAAAAGACGGGCAGACGAGGTGCTGAGGGACATGGGTTAGAGGTGGAATTGGCAGTGTTGGGTTTATGGTTGGACTCGAGGATCTTAAAGGTCTTTTCCAACCACTAAAATTCTTCTAAAATATTCTAAATGGAACAAACTCCAAAAATTTTGTGCAGATTTGGGAGAGAAGAGACCGACTAGAGGGCAGCAAAGCTCCAAGCCAGGATGCTGCTGAGGACGGCAGCGTGGTGCTGGGAGACCCCTACACCCACAGACCAGGGGTTTGGGGGGCTGCAGCCCTGTGATGTGTGGGGTGAGAAGTGAGGACCTCCTGGTGTGGCTGGAGGGGCACAACCCCAGTCCTGATGCCCCATGGGGTGGGATGTGCCCCTCAAAGATGTTGGTGTTACACCCCCTGGACCCACAGCCCCTCACTCCTGGGGATGCTCTAAAGGTCAACAGCAAAACCTGCAGCTGGAGCAGAAGCTGTGATGAAGCCTGAAGGGCTCCGTGGTGGTTTCGTGGCATTTGTGGACAGACGTTACCAGCTCCACGTTTCTGAAAGCAAACATTTGGGAATCTGTTCTTGTTTTTGTGTTTCTATCAGTTCCTCGCTGCGGGGTTGTGTGTTTTCTCTGCAACAACCCCTGGCTGCACTGACACAACCCTGTCCCCAGCCCAGGTTTGCTCAGAGGTTCCAGCACCGCTCCAGGAGGGTCCTGCCCTCAGGACCTGGCAGGTGAGAGGAAGAAACCTGGATTTTTCCAGTTGATTACTTGGGATTATTTTTTTCCTAGCTTATTTTTATAAATAGCAGCTTCAGAACAAGCTGTTCCTTTTTCTTTTTCTTTTTTTTTTTTTTTTAAATATTTGTGTATTAAATGAGTGAATTTTAGTCCTGGCAGAAGATGCTGCGTTGATGGCTCTCATAACTCAGAGCTCCTGTCTGTCCCAGCCTCAGGCAGGATGTGCCCCTTGGCTGCTGACTATGACCCGTGGGGGGAGCTTTGGGGCCATGGGCTGTGCCAGTGCCCTGTGAGGTGGGGAGGGAGGTGGGCAGAAGGGGCTGGAGAAAGGGTCCCAAGCTCTGGAGATCACCAGGCACCACAGAGTACATCCCTCTCCCCTGTCTTAGCGCTGTGGCCAGGGGGATGTGTGTTCCCACGTGCAGTGACTGTGGCTTTGGGGACCCCTCAGCCTGTGTGCAATGTTGGAGTAAAGCCATAGTCTCCTTCTCAGGTTGTGCATCAGCTTCTACCCACAGCTGGTTCCTGGCATCTCTGACCTGGAGATGCTCAGGCTTCTGCTAAACGCTCAGTAAAACCAGCGCGATGGCTCCACGAATCACACGGGAGCGTCTCAGCTCCAGGTGTGTTAGGACACAATGGCCCCATTCCTACCTTGCTGAGGGCCACCTAGAAATCTCCCAAATTCCAGCTTCCTGCTCAAACCATTATTCCAGGTTATCTCCCAAAGGGGGAAGGTGCAGGTTCTGCATCCCCATCTCCTCATCCCACCATCCCCTGCACCACCGCGCTTTTCTTGACGTGTTTCTGCTCACCGTTGATTTGGTTCCCTTGAAGGTAGAGGTTCTCAAGGTTGGTGTTGACCCGGGGGATCTTCTGGAGCCTGTTGTAAGAGAGGTCCAGTTCGAGGATGCTGCTGCTGTTGAAAGTGTTGCTAGAGAGACCTTGATTTGTCAGGCTGTTGTGGGACATCCGTACATAGAGCAGCTTGGGAGAGACCCTGAAATAGTCATCAGGGATGGTGTTGATGTAGTTGTACTCTAGGTAGAGCTGTTCCAAAGCCATTGGAAGCCCATCAGGGACTTTCCTGAGGTGGTTGTAGCTCAGATCAGCAAGGATCAAGGACTTGAGCCCTTTGAGGGATGCTCCCATCTCAAAAATGTAGTTGTGGCTTAGGTACAGGGCTGTGAGGTTCTCCAGACCCTCCAGAGCATTAGAGGGGACCTTGGAGATCTGATTGTAAGACAAGTGGAGCTCTCTCAGGGACCGGGGCAAGGGGCTGGGCATCTTGGTTAGGTTGTTGTTGTTCATGTACAACCTCTCCAGGTTTTTGAGCTTGGCAAAGACCCTCTTGCCCATCTTCTCACTGCTGATCTGGTTGTTGTGCAGTGCGAGCCATTCCAGCTCTGTGGCGTTATCAAAAGCCCCTTCTTGGATGGTGGTGATCTGGTTGTTCTGGAAGTAGACGTATTTCATCCGAGAAGGCACAAAGGGCAGGTACCTTAAGTTACGGGTGTCACAGTACATGGCTGATGAGAAGTTAGGGGGGCAATCACACTCTTGGGGACATTGCCAAGAGGAGGCTTGCTGAGGTTCAGGGCCAGGCTCTGGCTCCGTGTCTGGAGCTGGGAGGTAAGAGTACACGTAAGGGGTGTTCTCATCCTCGTAGTAGGGCATGTAGTTGTAGGAGGACATACGGGACTGCCTCATGTAGTATTGTAACCAAGCCATGTCTTCTTCTTCATTGTACTGGCCCAGGGAGGCTCCACAGAGCCCAGCGATGATCAGGACGGTGGCCCAACGCATGGTGCTGATGATGGAGGGACCTGGTGGGGGAGAAAAGTGGAGGAAACCATCAGCAGTGTCAGGTCTGACCTAAGGGCTGGAGGCAGGTGAGCTGCACCCTCTGGTCTGAAAAACCAGTGGGGTTGGATGTGGGTGCAGCCCTAGGTGGGGTTGGTGGCACTTGGCAGCAGAGCTGGAGAACCAGGGGGCTTGAGTGAATCCTACCCAAAAAAAATGTGGCTCTAGACATGTCATAGAATCCCAGACTGGTTTGGGTCGGAAGGGACCTTAAAGCTCATCCAGTTCCAACCCCCCTGCCAGCAGCAGGGACACCTTCCACTAGACCAGGTTGCTCAAAGCCTCATCCAGCCTGGCCTTAAACACTTCCAGGGAGGAGCAGCCACAGCTTCTCTGGGCAACCTGGGCCAGTGTCTGACCACCCTCACACCAAAGAATTTCTTCCTCACATCTCATCTAAATCTTGCCTCTTCCAGTTTAAAGCCATCACCCCTTGTTCTCTCACTCCCTGTCCTGTTTGCAGTTACCTGATCTTCCCCCTTTTCACCTTTTGGTGTCCCTGCTGATGGCAGGGGGGTTGGAACTAGATGATCTTTAAGGTCCCTTCCAATCCAAACCGCTCTATGATTCAAGCCTGTTAGAAACCTCCATCCCAGTGGGTATTTGCTTGCAAAATCTTTACTCTTGGGTATTTCTGTTACAGCTGAGTAGAGGATGGAGATATGGGGCATGTGGTCTGGATTTGTGTAAGGTCACGCAGCTCTGCTCCAAGATGCCTGGGATTTGCCCACGCTGGCTCTGCATGGGAGGGAGAAGAAGGGACTTGGCCATTCTCTGGCCAAGCAGAGGAGAATGGGTAGCTGTGAGAATGGGTTGATGGAGCTCGAGGCAGTTTTGATGGAGCTATATTTATGCCACGCTCGCTGGTGACACGATTTGCTGTGGGTTTCATCCAGCTCTCCCTTCCCCCACAAAAATGCAGGATGCTGGTGCTGCTCAGGACTGATGTTAATCCTGGTAAACAAGTTCTGGCTTATTTTTGAAATGAAACCACTTTCAAACTTTGATCCCCTGAGCTCAGCCCTGATGTGAAAAGGGACAACATCCACCAGCCCCTCGAGGCCAGCGTGACCAGGGATAGAGGAACCATCACCAGAGCTGGTGCTTGGACCCTGCTTGTGAAATCCAGCCTGTCGAGGGCTGACATCCAGAAAAGAGCAGTGCTGAGGGCTTGGAGCAAGGCAAACCTGTCCCCAAGCCCCTTGGCTTGGCGTGGGCTTCCCAGCCCCCCTGTGCCATGCCATGCCCAGGGTGGTGTGTTGGCACAGGGTGGTGCTGGCGGCAGGACTCCAGCTCTGGCCCTTCATCCCAACTCCTCATCTTGGGGCTAAACCAGCACACGGAGCAGCCTGGAGAGAGGCAGCTTGAAATGTCTCCAGGAAATCCGCGGGGCCAGGCTGTTTGGAGGGGGAGAGGAGTCGTTCCTACTCGCTGGCTCCTACATACGTGGCTGGGAGTGTGGAGCTGTGGGGCTGTCGGTGCATCGCTGCCAGCTCCGCTCCGGAGGCCACGGCACAGGCAATGTGCAACCACGGGCCAGCGTCCCTCCTCGCTGGGCAAAGGGGTGGCCATGGGTCACCTGATGAAACCTCACTGTGTCCCCAGCCTGCAGGGAGAAGGGATGTCTCAGCCAGCAGACAAAGAGGGCACAGTTTGTCTCAGGTAGCGGCTGCCTGGCCACCGAGACACCTTGGCAGGCTGCTTGTGCTGGAAGAAAAGAGGGATTGAGGTGGTGGGATGGTTCCTTCACTTTCTCCTTCTCTCTCTCTTTTCCCCCTCCATGTGCTGGTGCAGCTGAGGGGCAGATGAGACGTGGTCTTCTGGGATGTTCTGTGCAACAGGGAGCTTGGCAGTCGCAGAGGAGTTTCTTCTCCTCCTCCCTCCAGCTCCAGGGCTCTCTGCCGGCTGGAATACCAGAGCTGTCCTGCTCAGTGGCTTCTCCACCCATACAGAGCTCCTTGGCAGCTCCTTCTCAGGAGGCCCCTCTGTTCAGGGCAGGATCCATGGGGTCCCTCAACCTTTCCCAGTGCTCCCCTTCAACATACTGGTAACTCCAGAGCCTGTCCTCAGCAGACACCACTGCTCCCCTGCTTCATTTGAAGGTTGCTTCTCACTTCCCCAGTGGGCTTCAGCCCTGGTTTTGGGGTGGGGTCTGAGCTGAGCCATGAGATCTGTGTCATCTCCTGGTCCCCATGCTCCTGTGCTAGAGGCTGTTGGGCTAATGGGGTCAGCTCCTCACCCCAAGAAGGAGCAGGTTCTGCAGCCAGGGGCTTCAGGGTCTGTGGTCAACCATGGACTCTGCCCATCACCGCTGTGCCAGGTGTGAATCCTGCTTCCCCTTGCACCTTGACTGATGGGATGGGCAGAGCTGTGCCAGGCAAGGGGACAGTGAGCAGGCATTGCCCATGTCTGGGTGTCGATGGCTGTAGGTGGCCAGCTCCTGGCCAAGTGGGCAAGGAGCTGCCAGAGGGGCAAGAGCCACAGGCAGTAGAAGTCTTCCCCTTTGCGGTGGCTTGGGAACGCTGGCTTTCAAGCCGTGCCACCCGTGTCGTTGGCATGTGCTTTGCATGGCAGCTGCCCGCCCAGCTAAGGCAAGAGTATGGAAATCAGGCTTCAAAAAAATAAAAAAAATCATAATAAATATAGAGAAGGACTTACCCAGCTGAGAGCCTCCTTCCCAAAGCCTCGCTGCTCTTCTCCGGGATCTCCCGTCTGTCAAGTACCATGTGAGTGTGTCTCCCAATTTGCAAAGGCTGGTGCCCGCCCTAGATCCCAGATCAAATATTGGGCTTGCAGGTCCCGGGCTTGGCAGGTTGGGGTTTTTTTTTTTTTGGGGGGGGGGAGTGACCTCCCAGCAGCAACCAGTTTGCAGGAGAGACTGAAGAGACCCTAATGCTGCCTGGCGTTATAAATAACCTGCTTTTTCTTTCCTCCCTCTCCTCTCTCTCTCTCTCTCTCTCTCTCCCGTCTTTTCTCATAGGAGTGTTGGCACTTTTCAGCCTCTCTCTGTTTAACGAGTTAGTGGAATCGGGGATGTTGTTTTTAAAAGGGCTGTTGTTAGGTCTCCTGTGTTTCTCATCAGGAGGAGATGAGGAAGCCACTGGCCAGATTAAAAAAAAAAATATATATCTGATTTTTGAGGTGCTGAGGATGTGATTCTTGGGGAGAAGCAAGAAAGTATCTTTAACTTTTGCAGTACCAGGGGAAGAGACGTCAGTGCCTGCTCCGACTGTAGCCTGGGCTTCTTCCCCAGGAAGGCTCAGTTTATGCAGCCCTGCTATTAAATATTTAGGATAAACATTTCCATGAATGATAAAGGCTGCAGCATCCAAGGTAAATA
>NW_010327544.1:0-7482 GCF_000700745.2 Antrostomus carolinensis | reverse complement strand
AATTTGTCTTCAGCTTGGCAGGAGAGAGATGCCAAGCTGGCATTTCTGTAGATTGTGCCCATCTACCCAGGATGGGGGTGTCCTCCCCACCCTGAGGGTGACCCAGGGGTGGGTGTCAGGGGATGGGGAAAGGGACCCTGTGCTGAGGGTGACCTGTTCTTAGGCAGAGACCCAAGATCTTGCAGCTCTCCCTGCCATGAGGCTCATCACCTCCCAGTGCCAGCCTTGCCTTGGGGAGTCCTGCAAAGCTGGGGAGTGGTGGGTGCTGTCACAGCCCCCTGAGTCCCCATCTTGGCTCTCTGTGCACCTCATCTTTGGGGACAGCTCTTCCAGGGCTGTTGAAGCATTTCCTCCAACGAGGAAAGGAAAGGAGGAGCCCCGACCGCCCATCCCATGCCTGGTTCCAGCAGCACATCCAGGTCCTCCCAGGAGCCTGGAATTACTTAGGGAAGCTCAGCAGGTGCCAGACTCCCTCTGGGCTTGCTTTTTCCTTGCTTCCCATGGAAATTTCCCAGCCAAAACATCCTTTTCCCCTGGGGAACCTTGCAAAGATCCTTATCGTGCTGCCGAGGTCCTTGTTGTAAGGCAGAGGAATGTGTGGGGTGGCTGGCAGCCGGGGTTGCGAGGGACACGCTGTACAGTGGGGATTTTGCCAGAAAGCCGGTCTATTTGGGAAGGAAGAGTGTGCCTGGAAAGCACAGCTCACTGCATCACGGCATGGGGCTGGGATGTGCAAGGAGAAAGAGAGGATTCAGAGAAAGCCTTGCTTTTGAGTGGGAAAATAGGACAGGGAGGGTAGCGCTGCCTAAAAGGAGGTAAAACCCTGGTAAAGTGGGGTGGGGGCTTTAATTTGGCTGGTGGCATCTCTTCTTCCCAGTTGGGCATTGCCATGGTGGCTCACAGCAGTGTAGGGCAGCTGGAGAAGGGGTCTCACTACAGATAGGGAGGTGGTTCAAGGCTCTGGGCTGATGTGGAGAATGACCCCCGCTTAGTGGGATTTGTTCCTGCTGCCAGGGATCTCAATTCCAGGGAAAACGATGGGGAGGGTAGTGGCAGCCAGTAACATCTGCTGCTCGGCGCTCGGATGGTGTCAACCAACGTCACATCTCTGGCAGCTCGAGGTGTCCCAGTGGCCAACAGCTCAGAGGCTTTCACAGGGCTTGGATGTTTTTCTGGAAAAGCAAATTGTCCCCAGCTAGGTTAGATAAGGAGTGTGGTCTCTCTGCCTTCTGGAAATTATAAATATTCATGGCCCAGGACATGGGGAGGCTGTTCTGCAGCACCCACTGGGGCTTGGGTACCTGCTGTGGGTGCCAGGGGCTGGTAGTCTCCTGGGGGATGCTGAGGAGCCCTACCTGTATGAGCTGGCTCTGGGTGATGCCATTCCCCATGGCCACATCCCCATTGCTCATCCTAAACCAGAAAATAACATGTTTAAGCTCAGTTTGTATGATCCCTCCTAGTCACCAGGACTTTCTGGTGACTCACCTGACCAGTTTAGGATTATCAATCTCATCCTGACCAGTTTAGGATTATCTCAGTGAAAATTTACCATTTAAAGACCCACATATTTATTTTATTTTTTTTTCCATCTAATCTTGATGCTCCAGGTGTCCAGCATCTCCCAAGCTGTTAGCAGGGCTCTCTTGCTTGGTCCATTTGCTTGGCATGAGGTGGGCATTGATAAGACCTCAACGCTACTGCTCATTTCAGGCAAGTACAAAACAGCTCCTCTCAGTTCCCAAGTGACTTCCATGAAGCTTTTTCAATGTCTCCTCCTATAAACTCCTCTTCCCTATTGCTGACAGTTCAAAGACAGCCCTGAACTGGTGACAGGAGCTGGGAACATGTTGTCCTGCTTGCTCCAAGCCAATGCTCCCTATCGCTCCATAATCTCATCCGGAGCAGTTATTCCAACGGTCTCAGTCTGCATCTCATCAGGGCCAGACAGATGCCTGTATTGATGCCCTTTGGTTTTCTAAACTGAACTGATGTGAACAGTGTCTATTTTGTTTGGGTTTGTTCCAGCTGTTTTGATCGAAAGCTCTTGAGCTTTGTATTTGAAACCACTGAATCTGGCCCCAGTTTGCCTTTCACTTGCAGATCCTGTGCTGGGAGCGTTGGCTTCTCCGTGGATGGACGTGGGTTTGTCAGGATGCTTTTGGCACAGGGACCGAATGCTCCACAGCATAACAAAGAAACACAAGTCTCTGTTGCTCCTGCTAAAGCTAAAGCTCGTTCTGCCCAGATGAAGGGAGAACTATTAAACTTATCACGGGCATCCAAAACCAGCGACTGTCACAAGCGCATCTACTTCTGAGCAGCTTCTCTTTTTACTCGTGGAAATGTTATTTCTGCCTCTTCTACATTTCCAAGAACTTTCAGCTCTGCTGGAGCTGTTGGCTGCTCTGTCCTCCCACTCAAAGCTTTTTTTCTTTTTTTTTTTCTTTAATTTCCATGGCCCTCCCCATCCTGGGAGGAGGTTACCAGTCCCACTGGTGTGGCCATGTCCTCATGCCCTGCCCTGGCTGCCTGGCAGCTCCTGCAGGTGCTGTCCTAGGCCTTGTATTTAAAGGCAGATCCCTGAAGGATGAAGATCCCAGCTGCTCTTTTAAGGGACTCCAGTGGCAAGAATCCAAGTAGGAGCCAAGGAGACCTCATCCCTTGGCACCTCCAGCCTTGTTCAGGCAGGGTGAGTGAAAACACGTGGGCCATCACCTGCAGAGCCTGTGTGGTGCAGGGACCCATGAAGCCACAATCCAGAGCCCCCTGTTTGCATCAAGCCTCCTGACAGGGCTTGTGCTACCAACACCTGAGCAGACAGGCTCTGGAGACAGTGCCCAGGTATCTGTGGCTCCCAGGTTGGCATGGTCTTCCTGGAAGTTTGCAACTTAAACCTCCTCTTCCTCACTAGACCTGGCTCCTTCCAGCCTTTGTAAAACACAGAGAGACTTCTCGTGTGGCAACTGGCAGCAAGTGCCCTTTTCCAGGTACCTCTCCATCCCTCAGTGCTGTGCCATGCAGGGAGCCCTCTCCTTCCTCTAACCATGCCCTGAAGTGAGAGCGCTGGTGTCTGCAGGATGACTTGGGCTTCTTTGCGCCTGGGGGAGCAGCCCTGTGGCTTTCAGAGCAGTTATCATCTCCGATGGTCCCCCCAGGGCTCTGCTGCTCCTTTGAAAAGGGCTCTGCTGAAATCAAACTCACCTGGAAGCCTCCACCTGATTTCTGTGGATGGTGGCAACACGAGCGGGTGGTGGAAAGGCAGACAGGGAAATGGAGTCCTTAGGGGGTACAGGCAGTGGGTGAGGGGGGAGCAGGGATCATGGGGTCCCTTTGGGCTCAGCCTCGGCTGAGCTGGGTGGAGGGAACACGCTCAACATCTGGCAAATGTCTGCACTGGGCAGCTGCAGCCACCTCTTCAAAAAACACAGAGGTCAGGGTGGAAGGGCAGGACGAACCCTCCCTTGACCTCCCTCCTCATCCCAGCCTCCCTTTTCCCTTTTTTCTTTTTTAGTGCTACATTCTTCAGCCCAAACAACATTCTTGAATCGAGATTTGAGGCAATCTGGAGGGAGCTGATCACTCAGAGACAGCGTGGCTGCTGAGCGAGCCCCAGGGCTCTGCTGGAAGCTCAGAGCAGGGCACGGGCTGTCAGGGTGATGCTCTCACCATGGCTCCTGTTTGTTAGCAGAATCCAATGCTCCTGGGGTCACTGGGTCTCCATACGAGGTGCTTCAAAGCTTTCCTTGCATGCGGTGAGTTCCAAGGGCTCAGGTCAGGCTTTTCCTGGCTGGAAATGGGATGACAAGCAGCCCTCGGCTGGGAATCCTCACCCACTGCCTGCTCCCCTCCTCTTCCTCCCACAGGACACTTGGGGTTGTGAAATTGGTGGCCGCTGCAACCCTGTTCACATCCCACACTCCAGCCCCAGCTGCTCTGCACCATGAGGCTCCAAAAAAGAGACTGCACCAGTGAGGTGCCTTGGCACCAAAAATAAGGGAGATGCCAGCTCTCGGCCCTCACCCATGTCCCCTTGCTGCTGCTCTGTCCCCTGACCTGGACCCGGTGCCACCCTGGTGTGATGCCAGCCTTGGCACTGTGCAGAGCAGCCCCACAGCTCCATCCCTTGTCATAGAATCCCAGACTGGGTTGGGTTGGAAGGGACCTTAAAGATCATCCAGTTCCAACCCCCCTGCCATCAGCATGAGCGTGTCCTCACTCATCCATCCCATCGTGGTCCATCAGAGCAGGGCTGGGCTGTTCAGTAGCCACAAGCGGCTCCTATTTGCCTCCAAATCTCTTGAGGGGGGGGCACAGGGGAGGGAGAGCAAACCCCAAATTGCCCCTTACCCTCCCCAGCCGCTGACCTGGCACAGCTGCCAGCGCTGGGAAATGCTAGTTTGGTTGGGGAAGCTTTTGCCCCGTCCCAGCCTAATTACAGGCTGCCTCCAGGGCTCTGGAGCCTCATGTAATAACTCTCTGGTCTCTCGGGGTCTGCGGGTTATTATGGGGTAGATTCAACTCTCCCAAGCACCCAGCCCCAGGAATGTCCCTACAGCCTGTCCCACAGCTCCTAGCCCCACAGACGTGGCTCTGGGTCCCCAGTGCTCTCAGTGTGTGTGCTCTCACCCCACTCCCTGCAAACCCAAGATGCCAAATTCCTTAAATTTCCATCTACAAGCTCTGGTGCCTCTGGTGCCTCTCCCCTTGCAGCGTGGCTGGTGCCCTGGGCTGTGCTGGGAGAGGATGTCTCAGCACAAAGAGGGTCAGAACTTATTACAACCACTGTAAAATGTGTTTGAAAAGGTTAAGTGCTTAATTTGGAACAGAGCTGGAAACTATGAAGCGTTTCCTCATACAGTCGCTCCCTTGCCTGTCCCTGGACAAATGCTTCACGCTGCTCACATCTCCATGGCTAACAGGGGCTGGTTCTGACCACACAGTGAAAGACCTTTGAGAGTCTCTGGGTTTTGCAGAGGAGCAGTTTGCACAAGATTAACCAACTGCAAATCCATTCAGGAGGACAGCGAGGGAGCTGCCAGTTGCAAAGATCCCATAGTCCCATCAGGTGTCCCAGCCTCTGCTGCTGCTCTGATTTATTGACTGTGATGCAGATGTTTGTCCACATCTGGATATCGCTCGGTTCTGCTCGTGGGTGTCACGTGGTGTCAGGACCAAACCTGGCAGGATGCTGACATCTTCCCAGCCCTGTTTTTGGGACTGTGGTACCCTGATCTGCAGCAGCCTGGCACAGGACCTGCCCCTGCTCCCCAGGGTGATGGATGCCACTGCAGGGCAGAGCGGCTCTGCTGGGATGTGGCAGCAGCTCCCTGCCCCTTGCCAGACCTTAGGAGGGGACAGGGGCATGGGAAGCCCCAGGATATTTACTGGTGGTGATTTCTCTGTGCTTTGAGGCTGAGCAAGATGTCCCACAGGGACACGGCTGCCTCTTCACTTCTCTCCCTACCATGGCATCAAGGTAGCTCTGAAGGCTGCCAGGCACTGGCTGCAGCTGCCTGAGAAGCAGAAGGAAAAAACGCAGCATTTGCTTGCTCAGAGCCTTCAATTTATGTTTTCAAAGGCCCTTTGAACGGTTGGCTCCTCTCCGAAGCCTCCCAGCTCTCCTGAACAAACAGCAGGAGGGAACAGGTTCATTCCAGCCCATTGACTGAGGCTCCTGGATGGGGAAAATCTCACGTCATGTTTCCTACAAGCAGGGAGCCTCGGAGCCCTCTTGCAAAGCACAGAACCCAAGGGCCCCATCTCTGTTTGTCCCCAGACCTGTCCCCAGACTTGTCCTACAGCCCCAGGTCTCTCCTTTCCAGCTTTGAGGGCTCAGTGCAAATCTCTTCCTCCTCCAAAGTGAGCTTGGTACCCAAACCTCTCTGCCAACGGGGTTGCAGACACAGTGGGAGCCAAATATAGAGATTAATAAATTATAACGGGCAGCCTGAGCTGCATCAGGCAGCAAACAGGGACAGGGTCCTGCTGTGCTGCTGGGGGTCCCAGCTCAGTGGGGACCATCAGAGAGGAGCAGGGTGAACATCCCCCCGTCTTGGGGTGTCCTTAAACCCATCTCTCATGGCTGTTAAATGATGCTATGACTCTTCAAACACGCAGCCTCCCAAATCTGCTTCCCTGTCAGTGTGATGCAGCCAGCTCTGGGCCTCATCCTGTTCCCCTGAGCCCTCTGCAGCCGTGTGCACCCCCACAGCCCCGTGATGGGCACCTGAGCCCGGCTGTCCCATGGTATGCTCAGTCCTTCCCCAGGACCTTGTGATTCTCCCTAACTTCCTAGATCCTCTCAGTTGATCTGAGAAGGTCACGGCACTGAACTCCTCTCCCAAGTGGTTTATGGGCTGTTTTTCTCTCTAAAGCATCTGAAATATGAAAAGAAAAAAAAAAAAGGGCTAAACATCAGCTGCCTGAGAAACCCATTAGCGTTCCTGCTGCCTGCTCTTGCCACCTGGCTTCCCCTGCTAGCAAACAAACCAAAATGTCCCACTGCCCAGAGCCTCTGTGCCCTGGCATCGTTTTACCCAGGGGCCACTACAGTGAACCCCTGCCCTGGCTCCCATCACCCCACTCCCGTCTTCTTCCGAGCTGCAAACACTCCTCCAGATTAAAGGCAAGCATGGACTTTTTTTTTTTCTTAAAAAAAAGAAAAAAAGAAAAAAGCTTTGGAGATAAACAGGAGGATGAAGCAGGACGTGGGCGTTCGCTGCTTTTGCTGCTGTTCAGCTGAATTGAGCTGTTTGGGGGAAACTTGGGGTCCTGGCAGCACCTTCCCAATTTAGTGAAATAAAAGGAGCATCTACAAGGAGGTGGCCTTGGAGGGACCGGATCATCCTCTCAGGTTTGGGGTGATGATGCTCCTCTCTGCCATGTCCCAGGTGCTGGGGTGCATCCCTTGTCCCTGTCTGCCTATTCCCCTCCGGAGAGTGGGATGAGAGTGGATGTGGATAATCCCCTGGGCACGGTGCTGGAGCCCCGTGGAGCGGGGACAAGCAGGGACCGAGGTGGTGAGGGGCTGCTGGGGGTCCGTGGGCTGACACAGCAGAGCTGGGGGTGGGTTGGGTGCTGCAGAGCTCAGACGGGTGCCATCAACCCGTGAGCAATAATTAGCGATGATCAAAGCGGCTTCTTCCCGACAGCCCTGAATACGGATGCTTGGAAATCTGGGCGAGCATTCCAGCAGGGAGACAACAACACCCACTCCTGCTTTGCGTGGGCAGATGTTTGCTGGGGCTGAGCTGCTCACAGGACCCCCAGCACCAGTGGGGTGATTTTAGGGGGGCTGAGGGTGAGTGTCCCCATGGGCAAAGCTGTGTATGGGTCACTGGTGTGCAGAGCGTGAGGGGACTCCACTCCCAGCCTGGCATGGACTGGATCTCCATCGCTGCATCAAGTCAAGAAGAGAGAGTTAAAGGAGATAAGGAGGAGAATCTGGCAGGCTGAGAAATGTGATGGTGCAGCTGCTGA
>NW_010327543.1:5611-6231 GCF_000700745.2 Antrostomus carolinensis | reverse complement strand
TCAGAGCTGCACACACCCACTGGTTTTATCTCAGATTATATATTCTTCAGGGCAGAGACTGTACTCCGGGTTTCACCCTGGCACACCCACCGGCTCCCAAATCTGATCAGTGGCACGGATGCCGAGCTCTTGGTCTGGGCAAGCACAACCTGAGCGCCTGGCACCCAGCACTGGGCTGGCCCCATCCCAGCCTGTTTGACAAAGGAGCCTTTGCCACATAAAACCCCTGAGAGCCGGCGCTGGCACCGGCGGTGGGAAAAGCTGCCAGGCATCCCTCAGCAAACAGAGCCAACACCCCGCTGCAGAGCAGGCTGCTCTCCACCCCACGTGAAAAGGACACAGCCCTGCAAGTAAAACTGCCCTCTCATCCCCGAGTCTCCAAGGGAGATTGCAGCTGAGCCTGGGAATCACCCACACGATGCCACAAGTGCCTGCTGTGGCATCCGAACAAGGCACAAGAAAATCAGCCTTGGTGGGACCACATCCCCCCCCTCAACCTCGGCCCCAGAAATCTCTTTCCCATCCCCAGCTTCCCAGATGCTTCAGCCTGAAGAGCCCGTCCCGCTCCCTGTGCGCCCACAGCCCATCACCAGCCCTCTGGCCCTGCAGAAATCCTGGGC
>NW_010327543.1:231-5581 GCF_000700745.2 Antrostomus carolinensis | reverse complement strand
ACCCCTGGAAACACACAGGCTGCTCTGCGGGCTGGGGACACTGCAGGTGACCAGGGAACTGCCCACAAAGGCAGGGACACTCCACATCCATCAGCCCCTCTCCAAACCACACTGGAAGGGACAGTCTGAGCTTGAAGCATTGGGGAGATTAAGGGGAAATAACGATGTGGGAAGGACACACGGACCTCTGCGGGGAGCAGATCACACTGGGATCACGCTGGGATCACACCCCATGGCAGGCTTTGCATTTAACAGGGGCACTGACACTGAGCCTTAACAAGGGCCAGGCACCCGTCCTCCCGCTCCCTTCTCTGAAATAAAAAGAAGAGAAAAACCCGAGTAAGGCTGCACCACAATTAGCTGCAAGTGAAGGATTAAGAAATGAGACTCCAGGGCTGACTTGCATTTCAAAAGCAGCCTGAACAGAGCTCCTCTCTCTGCACGCTCAGTAGGTCACCCCTGAGCTCCTGCCTGGAGGAAACTTCCCCAGGGCTGTCACACAGGCCCCTGGGCAAGTCTCAGGGACCACCCCAGCTCTCACAAATAAAACCACCAGACCAGGTGGTTGGGGCAGAAGAGAGGAAGGTTTTACCCAGATCTGGGCTGGACCTGCTGTAGCCCCAGATCTTTGCAGGTTACAAGCACTTTAGCTCACAAGCAGAAGCACGAATGGTTCGTGGCTGCTGTGGAGCCATTAATAAAAATAGTAAGTGAGCACTTGTAAGGTGAGAAGAGAGAGGATGAAGGGCTGGATCCGGCAGGAGCTGGCAGTCCTCAGCCAGGAGCCTCGGTGTTAACACAGATCCCATGGAGCAGCCGGGCTATACGGAGGGGACACAAGAAACGCATCACCCCCATTGCAAAGGCTCATCCTCTCTCCAGTCACCATCATGGAAAAAGGAGAGTTCACAGTCAAAAAAGTCTGTTTACTCAGAAAGTTCCTTTGTCCACAGCAAAATGTGATCTGCTGCTTTGCGACGCCACATCTCAAAGTCAAACAGAGGAAGGAAGGTGGCGTGGGAGATGCCGCTATCTAATCCACAGAACACAGGAGACATCTGCAGCTCAAGGAACAGAGGATGCCCAGGAAGACAAACAGCCCCACTCCCAGACAGACACCGAGACGTGCCCGTGCCAGCCTGTCGGGCATCCCACCTAAACCAAAAACAACCAGAGTGGCGGAGCACGCTGACGCAGCCACCCCACGCGGCTGCCGGCTCCTCAGACTGGGACAGGGATGGGGTGGGAGGAACCAGGGATGCTCCAACCCAAGAAGAGTTGCTGTGCTCTGAGCTCCTTCCCACGGCCTCCAGTGTCCCCGAGACGTGCCCGTGCCAGCCTGTCGGGCATCCCACCTAAACCAAAAACAACCAGAGTGGCGGAGCACGCTGACGCAGCCACCCCACGCGGCTGCCGGCTCCTCAGACTGGGACAGGGATGGGGTGGGAGGAACCAGGGATGCTCCAACCCAAGAAGAGTTGCTGTGCTCTGAGCTCCTTCCCACGGCCTCCAGTGTCCACCCTGGGACGGCTCCGAGCCTCAGCAGCTCCCAAGCCCGATGTGATGCTGAGTGGTGACTCAGCGGGCAGAGGCACTGTCCCCACCCAGTATCTCAGCACAACTCATTCCATTACTCACGAGAGTGGCCCAGAAATAGCCCATTACTAATGCAGAGCTGGCGTGAGAAGGCGAGTGGGGCCAGGAGGCTGAGCACCACGCTCCTCGGCGGCCAGCTGGGCTGTGCCCGTCCGTGCCCTCCCATCAACGGCACCAACACCAGAGGCTGGCATTCGGCGAGGGATTAGCTCCTCTGCCAAGGGAAGGTTTGTGGCTCAGCAGGACCTGGCCAGTCCCTGGGAGGGGGCTGCCCGGTGCAAAGGGCCTCGCGCTGTTCCCAGATTGCGAGTGGATAAAAAAAGAGTGGACAATGAGGAGACAATTTGAGGAGGATAGCTTGACTACAACTGCCAGCAGGCCAAATGATTAAAAGGACACAGTCGCCCACATCAGACATGGAAATTCAGATTTAAACTCTGCTGAGCATTAAGCACCCTGAGTTACAGCAAAGACAACCCAACCCGGCCCGTCAGCAACTGAGCTTCTGAGGGGTGAGCAGCAGCTGAGGTCCCTCACTGGAGCCTCCTGCTCATTCAGAGACAAGGGGAGCAGCGACTTCACACCAGCACCTCCGGCAGCGGCACTGCCAGACCGCGGAGACAGGCTGGGGCTGCACCAGCACCCCGCGGTTCAGTCTCCCCCACTGCCCCCGGCACCAGCCTCATCCCGAGCAGGCAGCTCCTTCTGCACGCCAAGAAACTGCAAAATGAAACCAAATTGCTCTCCATCACCATAAAACCAGCCAGGGCTCCAGGACAGCGCCTGTGTTATTGGCCTTTCCCAGGCTTCGTGCCTCAAAATGCAAAGTTCCTGCAGAGCAGGAAAAGGGGAATTCCTCTGGCAGCAGGATGTGTCCGTCATCCAGCGTCTGCTGCGGGGTCTCAGGAAACGGCAGAGAAAAATGTTAATGCTTTGAAGAAGGATCCAACTAGGGACAGAAACCTTTCAGCGAACCTCCTTGGAGAGGCTCGAGCCCCTGGAGCCAACAGAGTTGTTTTGTTCTAATGCAGAAATTCCCGCGCGCCGCTGCTGACGGCCCCACCCCGCTGGACCTGTCACCCCACCTATCAGCAAAACCAGCTGAATTTCTGTTCTGCCCACAGCCCTGGGCACAGGCACAACCAAAGCCTGGGCAGGGACCTCCTGGTCCTGAACGAGCAGAGGAGAGCGGAGCAAGGAGGAGGGTCAAGGCTCCAGGCACACACTGGCATCGCCCCAGTGACAGGAGAACAGAGCTGGGGCTGCTGTTCCTGCCTCGCAGAGCTGCCACCAAACATCTCCTCACAGGCTGCCTGCTAGATGATTAGAAATTATTTCTCTGCCCCAGCAGCTCTCTGGTTGCTCCCCTCAGACCAGAGGCTCAGGGAACACCCAGCCTGTTGCTTACAGCCCCTCACCCCACATCCCACCACCCACCGGACCCCCCAGCACTGGGACACAACCACAGAAGGAACCCACCTCTTTGAACAGACCAAGATCTTCCTGGCACTGCCGCATCTTCAGCTCTCCTAAACTTTTCAATGGTTTAACAAACCAAAGCATCCACGTGCTGGGTTGGGCTGATTTAACTCCTGCTTGGGGAGGAGCTGGGCTAACACAGCACAGACTGGGCTCAAGGCTGGAACTGCCACGAGGATGGAACTGGATTTCAAAAACCCCAAACCACACACCTTCATCTCAGGCTGTGCAACCTGTCCTGCAGACAAGACCCGCGGCAGCTCGCAGCACCCAGCGAGCACAGAGCGCTCGCAGGGAACACTGGAGATGTTTTCTAACCAGCACAGCCAAGGACAAGCTGTCTCCACTTCTAAACATGGCCGTGTGTCTGCACAGGGCTGCTGCCACCGCCCGAGCACGCCAGGCAGGGCACCCCGGGACAGGACCTCGGACAGGAGCCACCAGGCAAACAAGAGCCACTTTGGACGGTCACAGGCCACAATGGGCACAGACAGATCCCCGGCAGCCGGGGGCACAGAGGTGCCTCCATCCACACACCCCAGAGCAGCTCTCCTCACACCCCACCAACAGGTCACAGCTCCGGCCAGCACAAGCTGGGAGCCCCAAAAAAAGCGTGTGTCAAGGCCACAGCTGTCCCCAGCTTACAGTAACTGGAAGGGGACCAAAGGTGCTTGGGGACAGCGCGGCAGAGGTGCACGGAGCACGTGCGTGTGCTGTCCCCAAGCACAGGGGGGACAAGGCTGCAGCTGGAGATTTGCTGGCACAGTTCGAGCTGCGAAAGAGAAAGTAAACTTCCAAATCTGACAGGTATGCCCATGGAGGGGAATTTAATCTGCTGAGACATCCAAATCGGCACACAAGGAGTGTGTGGGCATCAGAAGGACTCTTATGCAGAAGCAGAATAAAGTTCCAAAAAGAGCTGGAAGGGAAGAGCGATGCCAAAGGGAAACACAATGGCCAGGGCAGACCCTGGGCTCCGAGCTCCTGCGGATCACAGCTTTGAGATGATCAAAGCGGCGCTGGTTTGGCCCAGCAGCATCTGCGATTCCATGCTCACCCAGCCCCTGGGCAGGCCAAGCTGTGCATTTCTGTGTAGCACAGAGGAGACCAACCTATAGCCCTCGCTCCCACCAACGACCATCACTGACACCCATGCACGACCCACATCCCAGCTCAGAGCCCCCGTCCCGCCTGTCACCGCTGCCAAAACCACCTGGCACTGAGGAAAGTGGCTGCATTTACCCCCGGGAAGCTGCCTGAAACCTTAACACCTAGACCTATCGTATCCAAATTACGAGCAACTGTCAAAAAAAGACCTCAAACTCGTGCTTAAGTTTCATATCTTCTCAATTTTTCTCTACAATTGCGAGCTATTCCTTGGGCACGGTCAGACAGACAGGTTTACAGCATGCACCAGCGCAGCAGCAAAATGCAACTGCCCAGGGCCAGACCCAGTGCAGAGCAGCCAGGCTGGCTTCTTTTCGTTGCTAAACCCCACAAAAACATCCACAAGCAGAACAGAGAAAGGGACTTGGAACAGAAGAATTTCAAAGCCCAAACAAAGCTCGAACCACAAGTGCTTGAGCTTCGTGGGAAAGCGCTGCTGCCCTTACCTCCCTTTCCAAAGGACATCATGCCATGTTCTTATTTTACCTCCCACGGAAGTGACAGCCTTCCCGGGCTCACGGCCGCACAAGTGTCTTGCTGAAAGCTTCCAGCACCGTGCCACAACCTCAGCAGATGCCTGTCCTTGTGCAATGCCTGACTGCTGCTTCCCCGGGGCTGATCAATATTTGCTAATACATTCCTTACTTTTCATGTCAATACGCCTCTCCAGTGTAAACAGCAAGTTAGGAGGTGAGCCTGGTTAAACGCTCCTGATAACCTGTTGGAAGACAGTGACTTGGCTTATTTTCCACTTAAAAAAACAATTCCCTGGAGAAGCTGTAGCTGTCAGGAACACGGATTCAATTTAAAGTTTGTAAAATCTCACCCGGTCTCTGCCTATACTACTTGTAGCTGAGAAGGAGGAGCTGAACATAAACTGAAACACCAAAATTGGACACCAAAAGGTACTTGGCAAAATGAAAATAAAATGCAAGTGGTTTCAGTGAGACAGAGCCAGCCAAATCTGCGACCTCCCTGTCTCCAACTGCTGTGCTCGGGATGTGGCAGCGCTGCCGCCCACCCGTGTCCCCGCTCCCAGCCCACCCCCCGCGCAGATGCGCCCCATGAAGCATCCCTGGGGTCCGTGCTGCCGCTTTCAGGGGTGCCG
>NW_010327543.1:0-204 GCF_000700745.2 Antrostomus carolinensis | reverse complement strand
TTTGGCAGCCGCTGGGAAGACTTGGCTGCCAGATTGTTAGTGCTGGAAAGGGCTGCGCAGTCATGCTTTTGGAATGCTCCCTTGTCCTAAGACATTACACAATTAGTTCTCCTCCCCGCAAGCCCCCCTAACAGAAATGTTTAAAAACGAGCTCAGCAGTGAGCAAAGGGAACTTTTTTTCCTTTCTCTGAAGAAAACACAGAG
>NW_010327542.1:2598-3073 GCF_000700745.2 Antrostomus carolinensis | reverse complement strand
AACTCTAATGAGGCCTTGGCTTTCCTAGTTGTGTCTTAATCAGCATCATGTTAATACAATAGCAGCATATTATGATTGCATGAAATGACCGTGAAAAGGGACTGAGAAACCAGAAAACTCTGTTTGTGTGGTACATTTGGTTTCTTCTGAAGCCCAGATAAAACATAGGTTCCTATGTTGTTTTAGGTCTCCCATGTGGAGATTGGTGACGAGTCACATCCCTCAGGGGTTGGTATTGGGGCCGGCACTGTTTAACATCTTTGTTGGCAACGTAGACAGTGGGATTGAGTGCACCCTCAGCAGGTTTGCCAATGACACCAGACTGTGTGGTGCAGTTGACACGCTGGAGAGAAGGGATGGCATCCAGAGGGACCTTGACAGGCTTGAGAGGGGGGGCTGTGCTAACCTCATGAAATTCCACAAGACCAAATGCAAGGTCCTGCCCCTGGGTCGGGGCAACCCCAAGACCACAAAC
>NW_010327542.1:0-1834 GCF_000700745.2 Antrostomus carolinensis | reverse complement strand
GGAAGGTGTCCCTGCTGCTGGCAGGGGGGTTGGAACTGGATGATCTTTAAGGTCCCTTCCAACCCAAACCATTCTGTGATTCTATGTTTTATGCCTCTCACAAGTGCTGTTGTTCTGAATCACTTAATGATGTGGTTTTAGATCTGTACGCTTTCACAAAATAAAATGCAGTCCTTGATTAGTTCTAAGGCCCAGCAGCCGTGTATGACACAGCCATAGAGATCTTGGGGAAAGCAGGAAAAGGCAACAGGGCAGGGAAAAATTTGGGCTCAGGGTAGAGAGAACCATATGTCTGACCAACTGAATGGGGAAATATGCAAAACGTGACTAAATCCTGTCTCCAGGAGAGCTTGGATGCCTACCAATGCAATGTGGCAGGTTTGGCATGCAACACCTGCATCCCCTCTGCCTGGCAGTCACTGCCCCAGCTGTGGTTCTGAAGAAGCAATGGCTGCTTAGAGTCTGACTGGAATAATCATATAATCTCAGCATCAGATCAGGACCCCAGAGATAGTGGATCAAATCTCAAGAAATTTAAGAAATAAAGAAGTGAAGCTGTGGCAGGGTCCTGCATTAGATGGGTGCCTGGTCTGCTCTGATACAGGCATCTCTACACCTCTGAGGTCAGGTTTGTTTGAGGTATCCAGAACGTGCAGGAGACATCTGCAGAGTTTTCCGAAGTGTTGAAGTAGTTGAGTAAGGTACTGATTCAGCTGGAGCTGGACATTTAGACTGGTTTGTGATCTCTCAGATGTCTCTTGGAGCTGTCCACTCCCAGGGGTTTTGTCTGGAGACATGGATGCTCCAGCTGAGGACGAAGCAGCCCAGACTCTCTTGTTCCATGGCCTGGCAGACAGACTATTGGAGATGTGAGTACCTACAGATAGTCACATACTTACACTGACAGATTTTGTCTTAAAAGCTGTACCATTTGACTACTTCTTATTACTCCCTTCCAGTCAGCCCAGAAAAGTCTCACGGAAGAGATGGAGGCTATACAGGCAGCCTTCTCCTCCACTATCATGTAGCTGCCAGCATGAAATGGATAGTTAGTTTTTCCTCAGAATTAGGTTCTGTGTTGAGATTGCTGGTGGAGTAATTTTACAAAATGGTCATCTTCCCTGCTTCAAATGTGAGCAGGCTCAGTAGGGACAGGAAGGCGTTATTATATGATGACTCTTTAATGGGCCGTGGGAAGCAAGAGGGCGGTTTCAGTCTCAAGGACATACTTAATCTTGCAACATCTTTTACTACATTTAATAGCCTGTTCTACATCTTAATCACTCTGTGTAGAGAAATTAATTCAAAAAACCCTTTTGTCCTGATAATTTTAAGTCTTCCACTCCGTTTGCCCACATTAGCCTGTCTTTCTCTGGCTGTTCCCCAGCTTCTGCTCTTGCCTGATGATGGGAGTGTTCTTTGTTGCTCATCCATAACAGAGATGGATAATTGTATAAATCTAGCTTCTCTTTCCTTTGGAGACCTGCTGTTTTTGTCATTTTCCTCATTGTGTTTCCCAGCAAATATCCATCCTGAAATAAGACACTCAGGATTTTGGGGAGAGCATTTTCCCACTTCTTTTCGGGTGGGCAGTGTGTCCCAGTGCTGTGGTGGTGATGCGCTGTAGCTGGTGCCTCCTGCTGATGCTCTGCCTCTGGGAGAAGATGCTGCACTGCTGCCAAGTGCTCACTGCTGCAGGCACTGGCTGCTTGAATGGATGTCTTGACCATGCAGGTAGCCTGCCCTGGGCCAGAGGATGCCTGCAGGCACATGGAAATCCTGGATGTTTTGATGATGCCTTTGTTTCTAGAGGCCTGGAGGTTCCCCTTTGCCT
>NW_010327541.1:0-3072 GCF_000700745.2 Antrostomus carolinensis | reverse complement strand
TGGCCTTGAGCTCCAGCAGCAACTAATAAGACCAGGACTGTTATCAGTGATGTTCTCAAAGCAAGTCTGAACTGAAACACTGAAAGTAAAATACAGCTTTTCTAATTACTAAAAAGAAAATTAACTCTATCCTAGAAAAAAACCAGGACACTGGGTCACGGGCTGCACCTCACCTTTCTCTCCTCCTTCCCCTGGCATGGTGAGGCTCTCCAGTGCTCTGTATTTATAGATCCCAGAGACATATAGAATTTGACATGGAAAACAGTATTTGACTGTGCGTTAAAAAAACTCGACAAACCCCATGGGCATTTCTTGAAGGTGTCTGATGGTGACAGATGAACTCTTCTTCCCCTCATCTAGATATTTCCTCTGCCTCCAGCCCTGTCGCCTTTTAAAGCAGCAATGGAGGGATTTTATTACGTTTTATACTTTCATCTTTGCTGGTGATCTGTCTCTCTCTCTCTCCATGGGTCCGTACAGCACGCTAATCCCTCAAGTCTCTTAGGCAGCATAATTTTCATCTTAATTTTTCTATTTCTCAGTGTTAAATGGGTTTGCTAGGGAAACAGGAGGTCATTTCCTGTCCCTGCCAGGTCATTAATTCCCTATGAAAACACCGCGATCTCACGCTTCTCAAGCAAACAGAAACATCGGGAAGAGCCAGTGTCATGTGCAAAATACTTGGCTGTGCTGCAGCAGCTGGAGGAGCAAAGATGCTGCTGTACACTGCAGAGACCACAAGGTTTTAAAATGGTCTTTTTAAAAAGAGGGAGGGAGAGATTATGTAAGAGCAGTAGAAAATGGCTTTTTAATTCCTTAACAGAAACATTTTTATTTATTTATTTATTTATTTATTTGAGCTTGATTCTGCTGAGCGGTCTCCTCATTGTCTTTATTTTTGGAAACAATTGCTCTTCTTTTTCTTTTTTCCAAAACAAGTCTGCTCCAATTTTTTTCATACTGATACTTGTCACTTTCTGAACAAGGGATTTGATTTTTGTTCCTGTTTTTTGGTGCTTGGGCATCTCTGCCTGCTGGAAAAGGAAACAAACATACAAAAAAAAACCCCTCAACCCTGTATTTGTGAATGTTTTCTGCAGAACATTTCATGAGATGAGAAAAATTTGGAATTATTCTCCTTAAGCCAGCAGCAAGAGGGGAAAAGAAATGACTCATCTGTTTACTTTTAAAAATCCTTTTTAAGAACTCAAACAGGCCTGATAAATTATTAGCATTTTACCCAGCCAGCCTGCACTATTAACTCCCGACATTTCTGTAGTCTTGCACTCGCCCTGGCATCTTGCTGCCAAATCCAAGGATTTACAGGTCTCAGGAGAGACTCGGGAGATTTCCTGCTTCCCTGCCTTTTGGCCATTTTTTAGCCTTTGTTTATGGGGTTTGTGTTTTTTCCCCTTTTCCCTGTCCCCTCTTAGTTTGCAGGTTTGTTGGTCCTACAAACATCTATGCAAGCAAATAATTTCTGTAAGTGCCAGAGCTGGTGGAGCTCTTAGTAGGCTTGCAGACACAGACGCATCCCTGGGCCGGGACTCCTCACCCATCCAATGTCCCTGTCACACCAATGCCAGCGCCTCTCCATGGGGAAGCACCTCGCTTCCACCGTCCCAGCCAGGCAGGCGGCGGCAGTGGCACACGTTTTGTTTGTAGGGAGCAGGATTCAGCCGGGTGCAGGTGAAAAATGTAAATTTGGGGTGCGCCGGTGCTTTCCATGGTAACGGAGTTGAAACCGGACAAGTTTCCATGGTGATTATTACTAGGGCAGGATGCACCGCGCACTTGGGGAGAGGCACGGGCGGCGCCAGGCAGAGCGGCCACCCCCAGCCAAAGTCTGGCAGAAATTATTTATCCTTCTGAACAAATGGATGCACAGCGCCGTTAGTTTGCTGCTTTTTTTCTCAGGGGAAGGGGATGTTAATCTTTTTGGGAAATAGACTGCAAATTTCACTGCGATCATGAATGGAAACCATCTCTGCCCTTTTTAAATTGCCATTTCCTTTGTTAAACGGTTGTGCTGTCAAAATAAATTTGAAGTTGCCTTGATTCTTTTTTTTATTCTTGATATCTTTTATGACTCCGGTGCCTGGTTCACATAACCATCTCTATCTAGCTCTGTGGCAGGGCGAATGTTGGGGTTTGGTTTGGGTTTGCTCCTTTCTTACCCTGCACACAGCAGTTTCAGAGGTGCTGTACACAGCACACAGCACTTGCCTGCTTGCCTATAGTAAATTCCACTGGGACAAAAAAGGGACAAGTATTTTAGGGGAAGCGAGGAACCTTCGCCCATAATGGAACATTTCTTAGCCTTGATATTTTTAGAAATGTTTGGTTTTGGGGCTTTTGTTGAGTTAAAACAGCGCACTGTCGCTCAGCTCTGCCGTGCACTGTCATGTGAAGCTTTGTTTAGAAACGTGAAACGGACGGCCCGAGTCCTTGTTTCAGGCTGTGCACTGGGGGGGAGGGTGTTTGGCTGCAGGCAGCCCTTAAGGCCTTTTAAATAATCTGTGTTTATGGCTAAATAGAAGTTCCTCAAAACTCTTCGTACAGCACTCACGGATGTATGTATATCCAGCATCTCTGTGTATATCCCACACTGTATTATGGAGCCGTTACCCTGAAGCATGGAAATGTTTAACGGCTTTTCTTTGGTGATGGGGGTCTTTAAAGGCAATTGCAAATATTATTTTAAGGAGGAGATTTATGCAGTGCCTAAAATATGTTTCTGGTTCGCAGGCCAAATTATGTCCATGCTGATGCTTCTGGCAGCCCAGAGCCGCCGCGGGTCCCGCTGACGGCGATGTAGAGGTGGCGCCGGCAGAGCCCAAGAAGCCCTGCGACATGGAGGAGCTGTACAAGGATGCCCCAAACCTGCCCATGGACGTCACCAGTTCGCCCTCGGCGATGGCCAACAACAAGCTGGAGAACGGGGTGGCCCAGCTGATCACGGCGGAGGCTTGGAACATCAATTCGGCCGACCTGATGAAGAAGGCCCTGTCCCCGCTGGTGACCGTCCCTGCGCCCTCCATCCTGACACCGCCGTCGGAGTCGCAGAGTGGG
>NW_010327540.1:6443-9194 GCF_000700745.2 Antrostomus carolinensis | reverse complement strand
CTTCCCCTTCCCCTTCCCTTCCCCGGCGGCTCCCGGGCAGCCCGTCCCGCCAGTGTTCCAGCAGCGCCGCCTGCTGGCCGCAGGCAGAGGGAGCACTTCCTGGCCGCACGGTCCCTGCCGGGAGCACACGCTGCCCTTCGGCTTATCAGGCTACGTGATGAAAGCCCTGAGCTCTCCTTGGTGCAGTCAAACCACTGCTACTGGGAATCGGGCTGCCTGAGCTTTCTGGGACGTGTGGCAACAGTTAGCAGAGTGAGTCTCGGAGCTAACATCCCGTGTGCCTATAGAACAATATCATATGCGTATGTAAGTTAGTCACCTTATATCTCCGCCTGTGACTTCTATTCACTGGAGGTTTAGTCATATGGCAAGCTCTTCTTGCCACCCACTCCTCAGAACCCAGCTGTGAATAAGCTAACGTTAGGCTGAATAAGGAAGAAATGTGCTTGTATGCATAGTGTGCTCCCCCGTTGTGTAGGAGGGGTAGTAGGAAAGTACACTTCAGAAAACAGATGGGAGAAGTGATAGTGTTTGCAGTGGTAGTTTCTGACTTGTAGAGATGTTTCCCTGGGGGAAGGATGCCCCAGATCTGTAGTATGTGACGAGGAAGGAGTGGTTCAAGCTAGCAGTAAAAACCCATGTGGGAGCTTTTGGATTTAGCTCAGCGATTGCCTGACGCTTCTGTTTTCCAGATTGCGAAAGTGGAGAAGTTGAAGCCTCTGGAAGTAGAATTGAGGCGCCTGGAAGATCTGTCAGAGTCCATCGTTAATGACTTTGCCTATATGAAGAAACGAGAAGAGGAGATGAGGGACACGAATGGTAAGAGACTGTGTGGTCCTTCAGAGGGATGGAGCTCTAAGACCCCTTACTTCTGCTGAATGTGTTATTAGGGCAGCATTTGGAGATCAGGCAATTATAGTGGTCTCTGCCTGTTCTGTTCCTAGTAAGGGAAACCTGCTGATATTTTTTTCCTTCTGAAGCAGCCACTGAGTCTTGTATGTCCCATCTCTAGGAATAATTTCTTTCTATCTCCATTCCTAATGTGAATTGTACTGTACCATTTAATGTTGCCCATTAACTGCAGTTTCACCTTGTTCCCTCTCATTATCCTCGTCGTTCCCTCTGCTTTTTTTCCCAAGTACTGCTGGTGCTTGGGTGCCCTTGCCTTCATGCTGTATGATATCTTGCCTTTCAAGTTTTGCACGGGTAGGGAGAGAAAATCCTGGGAACTTTGCCCTCTAGAGGCACATCCTGTGATGTCAGACTCCTGTGCAATGGTTTGTTTTCTGTTTCAGAGTCGACAAACACCCGGGTTTTGTACTTCAGCATTTTCTCCATGTGCTGCCTCATCGGACTGGCCACCTGGCAGGTTTTCTACCTACGTCGCTTCTTCAAGGCCAAGAAACTGATTGAGTAAAGGAGCAAGTCCTCCTTCCCCTCCTCTGAGACCCAGCTGGACACCGCTGGGACCCAGGATGGCCCCTGGAGCCATCTCACAGATGATACCCACTGACTGGAGCTTCTCTGCAAATACTTGGACCCTAAAGGGGGAGGGGAGCCTAAACATTGGAGGCGACGGAGGACTTGTGAAATCCTGTTGGATGTTGAGGGTGGGGGAGGTTGTGATGGGATTGGGGATTCCTGGGGTAGCGATTAAATAAAACAAGATGTTTCCACGACAGCTGCAGCAAGTTTTTGCGCTGTCTGTTCTCCTTTTATAATCTCGGCTTGATGATGTCTCCCATCTGTCTGTGACTGTAGTGTTACTCTGAGCCACTTGACCCTGCTGAGCTCTTTAGGTGCCGTGCAGCCAGCACTGGGGCAGAGCCGGGGACTCCCTGTTCGAACCAGCTGGGATCTAAGCCTCGTACAACTGGAGGTGAGTGCAAAGCAATAGGATTCATCGTTCCAGCAGGGCCTGAGGATAGAGGGAGGTCCAAGGTTTGGTCCCTGTCGTGGACCTCTGTGTTTCTCCCTGTGGGAGCTGGTGTCTTTGTGCTGCCAGGTCAGGGCACTTGAGCATACGGTGGCTCAGCCTGGAAGAAGGGGAGCCTTGGAAGGAGGGCTTGGGAACATGTTTGAGCTTGGAAGGGAGGAGCCTGCTTTGCTCAAATAAGCTGTCCAGCCTTGGTCCCGCCCTTGCTCCACGTGTTTGTCTTGGATTTGCCTCTCTTGTTATGAAATGATGCAGCAGTTTTCCTGAAAGCCTTGGTCAGGGATGGCCTTTTGTGCAAACAGGAGGCTTCAGTCAGATACAGTCACAGAGCAAATAGGAGCAGATTATGCTTGGAAACTTGGTCTTACATTGAGCAGGAGACTTTTCTCATCTAACAGTGTAGCGTTTATCAAGCAGGCAGCTGGCTGAATCTCATTTTCTGAGACCTCAAAGCAAGGTGGGCTGCTGCTCATGTGAAGCATGAGGGCCTGTGCCCTGCTTTGAGGTCTGAGGGTGCAAGGGGTGCTTTGCAGGTTGTCAGAGGAGTTGTTGGAAGAATGGATAAACTCAAAAAAGCAGTACAGGATAGCAGCACAGTAATGCTCTGCTGGGGGCAATCTAAACTGTGCCCTCAGCAGAAATTATTCTGTGCAGTACTGAAGAGAGAGCAAGCAGCCTCTTGTTTCTCAGACATCCAGATGGCATGGTGTTAAATAAGCCAGGCTGGGAAGAAGCAGGCAGGTTAACTTCCTGGACTTAACCTGCTGAAGTCTTTAGGTGGCGATTAAAATTCTTTCACCTTCACTGCATTCCTT
>NW_010327540.1:860-6426 GCF_000700745.2 Antrostomus carolinensis | reverse complement strand
AGCACAGCATTCTGGTGTCATGTGCCTAGACACTTCTGGCTAGGGAAGGGGTTGTCATGGCCCTGGGCCTGGCCTACCATTTTGAAAAAAGCATGGTTTTATAATTTTTGACCTGAATCTGATCTATTGCTGGGAAGGAAACAGTAGTCCAGGGTGAGTTTAAAGAGGATGAAAAGATGATCTGTCATCTAAATACGTTAGTACTTTGCCTCCTCTTTGCCATTGCCAAATTCCTGGAGTTGTTAGTTCCACTGGCCAAGTGCTTAGATTGCTTTTAATTTGTTTATTTTTTGATAAAGCCATATTAAGAACCTAAGTCCACTCCTCTGCCCTTGCATCCATTTTATCCTGTTATGTTTTTGAAAGCTGTTACAGTGCAGAACAGCAGTGATGCCACAGGACTGAATTACAGAAGTAATTTGAAGGTAGTTTTACGTCCTACAGTTTGAAGCCTGTAGATCTGTTAAGGTTTTGCTTTTGTTTTTATATAACTTGAAAAGACAGTACAAGAAAGGGGCTTTTCCAGTCTTGTCTGTTTTGATATCCTCTCCCCGTCCTTATCTGAGTACAAAGATATCTTTATCTTAAAAATGGTGGCGAGGCCTTAAGTTCCCCAGGTGACTGTTACACTATCATCATTCTTGTGTTGCATTTTGATCTTCACTGTACTGGTATGGTTACTGGGGAACAGGTGTGGGGGACTGGTATGGATTTACCTGTAATTATCGGTTTGGGGATTTTTGTCAACTTTCTCAAATAAAATTTCTTTGGGGAAAAACAACCCACCTCAGTTGTCTACGTGAGTCTTGTCCTCTCTGTGCGTGTTCCTACCAGCTGCTGTTTCCTGCACGCTGACCTGTCGCAAGAAGCAGCAAGTACACAGACCTGCTGCAGGCCTTTGGGTTTCTCTAGCAACAGTTAATTTCTAAAGAATTTGAGAATTCTGGACTCAGGAGAGGTACCAGCTGCACAGGCTTCTCTGCAGAGTGGGACCAGCACAGCAAGCAAGGTGTGTCTAATAGAGGTTACCATTTGTTGTCTTTCTTCCTTCCCCCCCTTCTGTCTATGTGGAGGAATTTTGAGGCTGATAGTGAAACAGGGCTGGTGTATCGAGAGCAGCCCTGAGGAGAAGGACTTGGGGATGGTGGTGGACGAGAAGCTGAACACGAGCAGACAATGTGCGCTCGCAGCCCAGAAGGCAAATAACTGTATCCTGGGCTGCATCAAGAGAAGCGTGGCCAGCAGGTCGAGGGAGGTGATTCTACTGCCCTGGTGAGACCCCACCTGGAGTGCTGTGTCCAGCTGTGGGGCCCCCAACACGAGAAAGACATGGACCTACTGGAGTGAGTCCAGAATAGGGCCATGAGGACGATCCGAGGGCTGGAGCACCTCTCCTATGAGGACAGGCTGAGAGAGTTGGGGCCATTTAACCTGGAGAAGAGAAGGCTCCGGGGAGACCTCATAGCGGCCTTCCAGTACCTGAAGGGTCTACAAGAAAGCTGAGGAGGGACTTTTTACAAGGGCAGGTAGTGACAGGACGAAAGGGTAACAGCTTTAAGCTGAAAGAGGGTAGGTTTAGATTAGACATTAGGAAGAAATTCTTCACTGTGAGGGTGGTCAGACACTGGCACAGGTCGCCCAGAGAAGCTTTGGATGCCCCCTCCCTGGAAGTGTTCAAGGCCAGGCTGGATGAGGCTTTGAGCAACCTGGTCTAGTGGAAGGTGTCCCTGCTGATGGCAGGGGGGGTGGGACTGGATGGTCTTTAAGGTCCCTTCCAACCCAAACCAGTGCTCTAGAGTACAAGATCCAGTTTTTCTCTGTCAGCTCCCATGTAAAATTTACTTCATTAAAAGAAATGGAATTACTTTCAGTTTTGTGCTTTAGAGGAAATTTTAAATCATTGCAAAGATGAGTTAGTCCCATGTCAGTGGCAGATGCCTCCTGAAGAGAGTGGTTAGGTATTTACCGAACTGCTGTCAGATCTCCTTGTCTGAGCCTGTCAGCCTTTGGTCACGCGGTAGCCACGTGGGATGTGCCATGTTACAGGACTGGGGGCACAGTAAGTGCTACATAACTAGTAAGTATTATCAGGGAGAATTTTGAGAAGGGAAATTCCCAGATCTTTGGATAAGGATTAGCCTGTGCAATTTCTTTCCCAGATGAGTATCTGAGTATGTGAAATCATACAGCTGTTCTCATGCGGTAGGTTGGCGGTGGGTCTGGGCTGTTTTACAGCACTGTGAATGCAGAGCTGGTGTCTTCATTCCATTTTACTTCTGGGAAATGGGCTAAAGTTGAGTTGTTGCAGATACTTGGGCCTGAGCCCATCTTTGTGTGTGACAGATGCATCACTGGTAAATCTATAATTGCCTGTAGCAAACTGCATCAGACGTTTCCAGCCCCTTCCACCCACTTGTCAATGTGACTAATGATTTAATTATCACACCAGTTAACACAGCGCGTGAGCATTCCTAAGTAAGGTATATCTTCATGTATTCCCCCTCCTGCTCTGCCAGTGTAGGCTGCACCCTGTGCAGAATGCCTGCTGCAGCTGCTCCCTGCGTGCTTGTGTGAGGGGATGAGCATTTTACACACTCCGTTGCTCAGGTCTTACCAGCTGCTCAAGTATGTGAGAAATAACCAAAGTGAACAACACCCGTGTTGTCTCCTAACTGGCAGATCAGGGACTTTCGACTCAAACTAGTTTGGCAACTGGTTGGTGAGATCATTAGGGGGTTCCTACCTGTGTGTTTCAGGGGGTCCTGCAGCAGAGGTTTGGGAAAGTAGAGTGGCCTCTCTTCAGCCCTGCCAGTTCATGTGATGTATTTCTGTCTCTTTCCTGACTTAGGTTGTGTCCCTCCGCTGTCCTTGTTTTTCAGATGCCCAAGGTGGCCTTGCCCTTAGTGAACAAAGTCTCTGGGAAATGAACTTCCCCTACGTTGAAGGTGGCTTGTTGGGAAGAAGAGAACACAAACCTGAAACGGATACATCTTTCACAGGAGGAAAAAAAAGTTGGGCGTGGTGAAGACTGCAGGAATTCAGGGTTGGTAGGTTTGTCTGCTGCCCCTTCTCCACCTGAAAAATTTGTCAGGATTGTGCTTGTTCTGTTCTTCCGTCCCCAAACCACCGCTGGTGGTGATGTGGCGGCTCTTGAGGAATGTGGAAGCAGCAGAGGATTTAGAAAAACTATGTGTTAGCTTTTCTTGGACCTTTTTGTAAACCTGAAACAGGTGAGCCCAAGCCTTTGCTGCAGCACTAAAATACTTGTATTTGCTCAGCAGTGTTTGTAGGAAACTCATTTTGCTTTGCAGTGGCAAGAGAGAGGAGTTGCTCTCTTTCACCTGCAGCTGAAGTGACTTAAACTTTCTGCAAAGTGGCAATAATTGATGACTGGTAACTCCTCCTGTTGCCAGAGGTCCATGTGGTTTGTCACCTTTAACTCAGTGTTATTAGTGTCTGTGCTTCCAGCTTGCTGACACAGCCTGCCAGAGGATGTGTGGTCTCTAGGTGTCCATCCCAGTGATACTTGCTATGAGGATCATTTGTTTAGCTCATGTGTAGAGAAAGCTGCTGTGTCCTGAAGGACCCATCTGACTTGTATTTCAGTTTTTGCAATAAAATGTCCATGTTGAATAACTTCCTTTGGGGGCACGTTACTCAAAAAAGGCAATGACAGAACCACGCTCACATTGCTCAGTCTCACTTCTGCGGTTTCCTGTCACTTAATTTCCTTTCATAGCTGATATTCCTGAGGTACCTTTTCCCTGAGCTTTTAAATTGGTTGTATTATGTGATCTTTACATAAGCTGCACTAGGAGGCTCTGTTGGAATTGTGATGACATGAACTTGGGTTTTTTTGGTTATTTGGGGGATGCTGTTCCTACAGCCAAGGCAGGCAGAGGGGAGGCTGTGCTTGTGTTTTCCAGCCATATCCCCTTGCAGCCCTGGTCTGATCTACTGCAGAGCTTTACCCTCTAGGGTTTTCTCACCCATACCAGCTGCTCAGTCTTTTATTTCCCCTGAATATACTTTGGATAATCTTCCCCCAGGTGTAAGGTATTTGCTATACATGACTGGAATTTCACAGTGTTGTCTTCTTAATTATAATTAACCACGTAGATGCTTTGTCATTTCTTCCTTCTCAGTGTGGGCTGCTCTTTCCTTGTGTTAGTTACATAATCCGTGTACTGTCTTGACTCTGAAAACCATGGATGAGATCTTTGAACTGAGGCTGATACTTGCTATGATTTGGTTTAAATGACTGTGTTCCTACCCTTATCCAAAATAATCCTTTGGTAATGATTTTGTAAGAGGCAGAATGGCCCATTGCCTCTAGGTGCTGTGATTTCTTTAAATGCTTGAGTAAAAAATTCAGTGTGAAGTCAGGTGTATATTCTTCAGTCACATTCCAGTAAACCTGAGTGGGCATCAGCTGTTACTTCCCTTAGGGGCTTCTTGCTGTGAGAATTACTGCCCTGCTTTTTAAAGCGTAGTAAAGGCAACACTGTGGGGTGGCTAAACCAGATTGTAGCTACTACTGTGATCATTTTATGGAACAATTTGTATGCTGCTGTAGATAATAATGGGCAAGATAACTCTACTTTTAGAAACCGAAAAATGAAGATTGACTTTTTAGATTAGTCTTCTGATTTTTAAGTTCAACAAGGCCAAATGCAAGGTCCTGCACCGGCAACCCCAGGCACAAATACAGGCTGGGCGATGAATGTCTTGAGACCGGCTCTGAAGAGAAGGACTTGGGAGTGGTGGTGAGTGAGAAGCTGAACATGAGCCGGCAATGAGCGCTTGCAGCCCAGAAGGCAAATAACCGGATCCTGGGCTGCATCAAGAGAAGCGTGGCCAGCAGGTCGAGGGAGGTGATTCTGCCTCTCTACTCTGCTCTTGTAAGGTCCCACCTGGAGTACTGTGTCCAGTTCTGGGGCACTCAACACAAGAAAGACATGGACCTGTTAGAACGAGTCCAGAGGAGGCCACGAGGATGATCCAAGGGCTGGAGCACCTCTGCTATGAGGACGGGCTGAGAGAGTTGGGGCTGTTCAGCCTGGAGAAGAGAAGGCTCCGGGGAGATCTTACAGCGGCCTTCCAGTACCTGAAGGGGCTACAAGAAAGCTGGGGAAGGACTTTTCATAAGGGCAGTTAATGACAAAACTAGGGAAAATGGGTTTAAACTGAAAGAGAGTAGGTTTAGATTAGATATTCTAATTAGAAGTTCTTCACTGTGAGGGTGGTCAGACACTGGAACAGGTTGCCCAAGGAAGTTGTGGCTGCCCCCTCCCTGGAAGTGTTTAAGACCAGGCTGGATGAGGCTTTCAGCAACCTGATCTAGTGGAAGGTGTCCCTGCTGATGGCAGGGGGGGGTGGAACTGGATGATCTTTAAGGTCCCTTCCAATCCTAACCATTCTATGATTCTATTTTCTACAACTGTTCCAGATTCCTTAATCCCATTTCTGTGAGATTTTGCCATCTAGATTTTTTGGTTTTATTATTATTATTATTTGCCAGATGACATTTTGCCAAGTACTTCTCTTGCAGTGGAGGAGTGAATGA
>NW_010327540.1:0-823 GCF_000700745.2 Antrostomus carolinensis | reverse complement strand
CCTGCAAGCTCCGTTATTCTAAAACTGACGTGCTGTCTTGGCTGCTTGGAAGGACAACATCTTTGTAGGATGCACAGCAAATAAACTTTGATGGGTAAGTTACTTACTTTTAAAATAGGTGCATATAATGCTGAACAGCTCTTTAACCCTCACCACATCACAAGGAATCCTGCTCATTGCTTCATGCTCTGAGCAATAAAGCATCTTCCCAAGGTAGTGGGATAAGAGCTAACCAGGCTTTGTCGTACCTGGTTTTAGGGATTTGTCAGCTTCAGCTCCTGAAGTCTCCTGTAAGTGTAGGATCACCTGTCCTGACATGAACGTTCCCCATCGTTCAACTCCACTTTTTCATCTGGGGTTGTGACTGCTGAACTTTGAAAACAAAATGTTGAAATGATGATGGTTTGTATTATCTATAAATAAAAAAAATCACTTGCCTAAGATTAAGGTTGCTAATACTTCCGTATGACAGAGAATTTATTCAGTCTCCAGATCTAAAATATTATTGATGAAGCTTTCAGTTTATTTCATCTTCATTAGAGAGAAAAGTCAGGAATCATGAGTGGCACAGTAAGGGATACTGCTGCACTGTTAATGGTGTGAAATGTGTATCCACCACATCTTTCTGGTGCTCTCAATCTTTCTAGCAGATCTGTGAGCCAGGGATACAGTTGTGGTGCTTATCGGTGTGTTCTCCCTTGTAGCAATTATTTTTTCATAATTATGTGTAGTACAGTTAAGCAAAAAGAAAACATCTTTGCAATAAGAAACAGTAATGATTTTTTTTATATAAATCAGTTACTTCAGACAGGATCCTGGGGTG